>NW_017731538.1:1816361-1819959 GCF_001890085.2 Hipposideros armiger
TCCTCCCACAGACGTTATGAAGTGGAGTAGGGGGCAAGTGGGTATGCTATCTACATTTTAGAGATGAAGAAACTACAGAACCCAACAGGTAAGTAAGCTTACTCTCAAGATAAATGACTTGTGAACAGAGCTGCTATAAACATTCATGTACGTGTGCTTTTTTGAGTACCTGTTTGCAGTTCTTCTGGGGTATATACCTAGGAGTGGAATTGCAAGGTCATATGATAGCTCTGTGTTGTATTTTTGAGGAGCCACCCAACTCCCACAGCAGCTGAACCGTTTTACATTCCTACCAGCAGTGTCTACGGGTTCCAATTTCTCCATATACTCATCAGTACTTGCTATTTTTCATAATGTTTGGTGTTCTGGACAGTATTACAGGTGGTATAGTTTTGTGGGGGTTTTTTCCTTTATTTTCTGTGTGTTGCTGGTATACAGAAATACTTTCTTTGCATATAAACCTTGTATGTAGTGACCTTAAATTCACTTGGTAATTCTTATAGTTTGTATATTTGTAATGTATATCTGAATTTCTGATTTCCAAATGCTTATTCCTTGTTCCTTTTTTATAGTAATTTTATGAATGCAATATTCTTGTGAATGGCTTGGAGGATATTTATGAGCATTAATTTAAATTCCCTATAAAATTTTCATTAGTTTCCTTTGTGGTTGATTCTGTTACTTTTCACTTTGGACTCTTAATTTTGTAGTTATTTCTTAGGTTATCTGGTGATCTTTGGCTGTCTATTCATATTTATGAAGGACTAAGATTGGCATTGGTACCTGGTGCTGGCTTCCTCTCAGTTTTTTGAGGTTTGTTTTTCCAAAAGCGCTCTTCTCCCAGTGGGATTACTGATTGAGAGCGCTGCATGAGTGTAAGGGCCGGCAGCAGCCAGTTAGCTGGGACCTAAAATTTATCCTGAGGCTCCAGTGCTNAATTTTATTGGGGAACAGCCATGAGCATTGGTTACACATTGCTTTCATGCTACAATGGCATAGTTTACTCTCTTAAGGAGGGCACAGCTCCAGTGGCCCATGTGGGGATCGAACCAACAGCCTTACTGTTATCAGCAGCACGCCCTAACCAACTGAGCTAACCGGTCACCCCCTGCCTCTTACTTCTTTTGTTGGGAAATTTGGCGTTCCATAGCCTGTAGTTGCATAACTCAAACTCTGCTTGGTTGTTTCATGGAGTTCTCCCTGTGAATCTCTGTGTCTTCACATAGCCCTCTTATAAGCTCACCATTGATAACTGGATTAGACCCACTTAACTAATTACATCTTCAACAACCCTGTTTCCAAATCAGGTCACATTCTGAGGTACTGGGGGTTAGGATTTCAGTATGTCATTTTAGGGGGAACACAGTTCTATCTATAACAGGCCTCAGGGAGATTGTTATAATTATGTTTTAATCATTTACATATTTTTACTCTAGATTAGATGTGAATGGGGTTTTTTTAAGAGTTTTATTAAAATGTATCGGTAACATACAACATTATATCAGTTACAGGTGTATACCATAGTTGTTCAACATTTATATGTATACCTAAAAAACACCATAAGTCCAGCAACCATCTGACACCGTCCCACGTTGTCACAATGTTATTGACTCTATTCCCTGTGCTGTACGTTACATCCCCATGAGTTACTTATTTTATACCTGGACATTTGAACCTCTTACTCCCCTTCATCTTCCTTCCCCCTTTGTGAATGGAGTTTTGAATCAGTGTCCCTGAGGCTCGTATTCTCTGCATGTTAAGTCTCTTGTCTCTCCAGCATACACACATAATATACAAAATTTAATAGTGGTTTTTGTTTAGGTTCATTGACCACTTTGCGAATCTGATAAAAGCAGTGGATTCTTCCCCTAGAAAAATGGTCAGATGTACACATACACACATAAACATATACAGCTTTATTTTAGATGAAACTTTAACATGTCCTTGGATACCCCGCCAAACCTTTTCATTAACTTCTAGATTAGACAATTATTAATTCCCATTGGTTAGAGATACCTGACCCCCATTTCCCTTTTAGTGGAAAAACAAACAAAAGGGAAGGGAAGGAAATAGGCAGCCCCGGGGTGTATATTGTAGGATCCCTTCATGGCCATTGTAGCTCATGGCAGCTTTCTGGGGAATTTCCATGTTAGTGTGATATGTACCATATGCTTAACCTCTATTCCCTTCCAATCCCTCATATGTAATTTTTGTAAATATAAATTTATGGCTTATAAAGTTGTAAATAACATATTTTTCTGTAAATAAGAATAATCTAGGTTCTTTTAGGCCTGCACACAGTGTAGAAACAGACCTTTGTATCTTGCCACCATATTGGGTTAGCCCTTCTTTAAATTCTGTGTTTTTTTATTATTGTATCAATGTTTTTTTGAACAGGGTAGTAATATAGGGTTTCTGAGTCTGTGACAGGATTGTATTCCGTGTTCTTCTTCACTTGTAGCCTTTTCTCCAAAATAATATTGCCCAAGCCTCACTCCTGAACATGTTAATGGGCTTTCCTTTGAAAACAGATTTCTTTTACATACCTTGAAAAGGGCTATAGGTCATGTCTTTGTTTTGCATGTAATCTTTGACATATCTGTATTTCTGAAACCTGGCATCCATTTATTGGTTTGTTTTTGAAACTGTTATCAAAGAAGTATTTACTGCCCTTTTTCCAATGATATAGATGCACAGTAATTCTAGTAGTAGCGAATTTATAAGCAGTGAATTTTTAGACCATACTGGTTTTGCGTTGATACCTTTCTCATTTGTAGTCTATTTTCTGAATGTGGAATATTGGGAATCATTATTTAGAAAAGGGGTTGGCAAACTGTGTCCTGCAAACTGTCTTCCTGTTCTTGTGAGTCAAGTTTTATTGGAACACAGCCATGCCCATTCGATGACTTACTGTCCATGGCTCACTTTGTGCCTCAAATGGCAGAATTGAGTAGTTGCTACTAAGGTGATATGGCCCACAAAGCTGAAAGTAATTTTCTACCTGACCCTTGACAGAAACTTTTACCAACTCTTGGTTTAGAAGATTTTGGAATTCCCCACTTTTAAGGTTATTTGAAGTTCTGTATTTCCTTACCTTTTCAGTCCTGGAATCTAAAGACCATTTAGCTCAACTTTCTCTCTGCTGCTTGAATTTCCTTCAGTATTCCTGCCAAGTGTTCTTCCAGCTTAGAGGTGTAGGTCAGTAAGACCGAACAGCATTAGATGCGGCTGTGTTAAACACAGCCCCTGACTGGGAGTCTGACTTCCAATGAAAACATATATGAAATACCTTATTTGTCCATTGCCTTCCGCGCTGTCTCCTTTGGTAGGCGTTGACTCTGGGTTTGTTTATGTGCTGAAGGCAAGGAGGAGCCTGTTTTTAATAGGAAGACAACAAATGGACCTATAGCCGTAGGTGGTAGAAATTTTGTAGCTAAAATACAGAACTAAGAATCCTTACAAATAAATGCCCTTTATCAGGTGTTACTGTTTGTGTTCAATGTATACTGGTGTGAAAAGAAACATACAGATAGAGAAAGTCTAGATTTCAGTGCAGAATTGTTTTTGGTAGTTCTGTGCACTGGACTGTTGGGTGAAC
>NW_017731538.1:1829313-1832294 GCF_001890085.2 Hipposideros armiger
TTTTTTTTTTTTTTACTGGTAGCTATATAAGGCATGTAAAGTAAATACTAAGGGTATTAAAGTAAATACTAAGGGTATTATTCCCTACAGTCGCTCTTCCTCTCCCCAGGTAAGTTTTCTGCCTCCTGAAATACAATAAAATTGTTGGTTCTTTAAAATTTTTGCTTGTTGGGCTTGAGGAAGAGGGCTTCAGACAAATATTTATACTTACACATGAACTGGTATTAACTTGAAACTCTTACAAAGAAATATCACATGAACTTTGTAGGTACTTTGAAAAGTAAGATATGAGTTAATATTTCAGTATTTACCAACCTAAACAAAATAACTGTGTTGAAGATTTTGCCATCTTAAAGTATGATAGGTACAAAGTTCGTTTTCAGTTTTTTCCCAAGAGGTGAGAAGATGGACTGTGTTCCATGTGGTTTTAAAATGAAACTGTTTGGTAGACTATTATAAGGACATTTCTTAAAAACATGTTATGATTTATAGCTTTTTTTTCCAAGTCACTTTTAATTGTAACTCCTTGAGCAAATTATCTGAAGTGGTAGATTGACTACAGTGTATTGCAGACTGATATCATATACTTGTGGCTATACTTTTTCATATCTGCCAAATAGGTTGAAAGATTCTGTTTATTCCCAAACTTTTGGTTTCTGGACCCCTTTAATACTCTTAAAAATCGAAGAAGTTTTGATTTTGTGAGGTTTTGCTTCAAATATTTTATTGATATTTATCATAGTAGAAATTAAAACAAAGTTTTAAAGCAAAAACTATACAAGCACACATTCCATTAGCCATCAGAGTGATGATATCACACATGTGGCCTTTGGAAAACTCTCTACCCTTGTGACAGAATGAAAGTGAAAAATTATATATAGCATTTATTTTGGAATGAGAGTGTTACTCATTTGAATATCTAAATTTTTTATAAGCCTGTTGAAAAAAGCCAAAATAGCAGCAAATCCCCCACACAGCGACCAACCAAACATTTTACTTTGAATGAATTGCATATATATATAACTTTATGATATTTCTTTGGATGGGAACTAATTGTCGTATCACATTAGCTTTTTTTGGCATCATGCAGCAGATACTCTTCATCATATTGCTTTTATTTTTGTTTCACTGTGGATTGTAAGATCTTCCTTAGTAATTTAGAAATTATCCCTATACTTATTAACTATTCAAATTAGCCTGCATTAGTCTCCCTTCACCTTTTTTTCTTTTTCTGATTCTTTACTGAATCCTTTTGGAAACCTTGGCTTCCCTTAAAACCCATGAGAAAGGAGTCATCCAGGGGGTTGTAAGACCACAAGGCTTATTTGAAGTAAAAATGCCTGCATATGTGTTTCATTGCCCTTTGTTTACTCAATTGGCATTTTTATCATGAACCACTTGTAATTAGAATGCTTTAATCCCTCTCCCAACAACCTCCCTTCTCCTAGTAAGAGGTTATTTATTCTTATTCATTTTTTATTTTTCAGGAAATATTTATTGTACCTACTCAGTGGTGTGTAATTGACTTGATAACAGGGGGTTGCATTCAGGGATAAATAATGGGGCCTACAGTCTAGAGGGTTAAGAGGAAGGAGGTAAGGAAGAGAGAGTGTAGAGGTGTCATGAGATTGGATAGGACCAAGTAATTAAAGTTGATGTCTTGGTTGGAATTGAGGGCCTGAGTAAAATGTGAAAGATTTGGGCCTTTCGTCTGGNATTATTACAGATTATTAAGTAGTCTTGGCTCTCAGGAATACTGGGCCTCAGTGGTGAGCTAGCAGTGGGGGTGGGGGGGTCTAGTAGAGTCTTACTTACCACTCAAGAGTGTGACCTATTGAATCAGAGTCTGTGTTTTAAGAAGTCCCCAGGTCAGCTGTGTGCACATTAAAGTTAGGGAAGTGCTGGTAGAGGGATTCACCTGACCTAAAAGGCTGTAGCCGCCCAAAGAGGGTATACAAAATACCATTTGGTGGTGGTGGTTTGCTGGGGGGGGGAGCGGGTATCTCATGAACTTGGTTCTCAGTTGGACTGGGAAAAATATTTGAGGTGTGAGTTTATGTGCCTGGAGTCACCGGAGCAGGGGTCTATGGATATGGTTTTAGTTCTCGCTAGAACGTTTCATTTCCTTAGGGTGCCTGAAGGTTCACAACTCATTAGGATTTAAACAGAATTTCTAAGTAGAGGCTTTAGGTTTAGAAACAAGTTCTGGGGAAAGAGAACTGGTGAGAGGCAAATTGTGAGTTCAGCCAAGAGGAGTGAGGTTTAAGTGTCAGTGGAGAAATAAAGTGTAACGCAGGAACTGGGGCAGAAACTCAGGATCTTGGTCAAGCCAGAGGTCTGCAGACAGTAATTATTTTAGACTTGTGGGCCATAAAGCCTCTGTTGTGTTTCCTCAACCCTGCTGTTAAAGTATAAAAGTGAAAAGGGTTCCTAGACCCAATTCCAACACGTATGTGGAGGTTCCCCACACCAACAAGCGCTAGCAGTGTGTCCGAGAATTCAACTCAGTTCTGACACTGCTTAGAGATAGCATAAGATGCCACTTGCAAAGGGCTCAGTCCCGCAGGACCGCTGTCCACATCAGGGGCGGTTGCTAGCCCAGGTTGTTAACCTGTGCCCCTACTGACTACAAATTTGAGGTTCCGAAGACCCGTCCAACTTAGGATGCAAATTGTAAGTCTAGGTTGTTACCTGTACTTCTGACTGACTGGCTGTAAATCAAGAGGTTCCCACAACTTCCTCGTTAGGTTCACTTAACTTTCTAGAAGGCTCCCAGATCTCAAGAAAACCCATTTACTCACTAGATGACCGATTTATTACAAAGGATATTAAAGAATACAAATCAGTAGCCGGATGAAGAGAAACATAGGGCGAGGCCCCGAACAAAGGGCTTCTGTCCTTGTGGAGCTTGGGGCCCACACGGTGGCACTTGGAAGAGCTCTGGTTCCCCAACTGGGAAGCTCTCCAAAAAGGGCCGAGGA
>NW_017731538.1:1834421-1838536 GCF_001890085.2 Hipposideros armiger
GATGTTTGGAACAACCTCAGGCTCAGCCCTACTTCTCTTCTATCCCTAGCACCCATGCTGGATGCTCTTCTCTGCAGTTCTGGATACTAAGCTGGGAGCCAAAGTTTATACAGGAAGTAAGACTGTCCCGAGTGGCTCTGCTGCTCTGTGAGCAATCCTTTCTTTAAGTACCTTGAGTTCCTTGTGCTTTAATTCCGCTTCTTTTTCTGAGTTTGATGGTTTCTTTTTAGGGGGTTGGGACAGCTCTTGCCTCCTTAATAGTCTTCTTCTATGCTTGTTTGGCTTGGGTGAAAATCTGCTATGGCTTCTTTCTTTATCAAAGTAGTCTCATCTGTTTGTTTTTTTTAGAAATTCTCTCCCTCCCTCCCTTCCTTCCTGTTTGTTGATGGGCCTATTATTTTCAGATTGCCATGAATTAATTCTTTGTATAATTGTGAAAGATTTGGACATAAAACACATGTATCTACTCCTTAGCTTAAATAAAACATAAATACAATTGAAGCTCCTCATTCTTTTCTCTGGTTGTATTGCACTCCCCCGCATGCATCTATTAATATTACTGTATGTGCATTTCTAAACAATAAAGAGCATCATTTTCAATGTGTTTGAACTTTGCATAGTGACATACTGCATGAATCCTTCTGCATCTTGTTTTTTTCCATTCATCATGGTTCTTTTGTTTGTTCGCTCTCTTAGTATACTATCTTTTCTGCTGTTTCACTGGAATTTGGGTAAGGAGGAGAAGTCAGCCAATGCATTTCTTAGTATGGCTTTTTTAAAAGGGAGATTTAAGCACCTTTTGGATGTATTGTCACTACAGACGTGAAGGAGAAAGGACTTGGTGTTACCTCTTCTTGTTTCAGCTGGTGATGATAGGTGAATATGACACCTCTCTATGTTACACAAGCTAGGCAATTGAGTCTTGCTGCTGACCTCTATTTGGTGTTATAAATCCTTTCGGAGACAGAGAGACACCATTCATTCATGTTTAGGGTTTAACTGAGGTTTAAATGAAGATTTGAGTTCTTACTGCTGGAAGGACCTTTTACAGGCCATTTAGTACAAACTGTACGAAAACCCAGCCTCAGAGAAGGTGAGTGGCTTATATGAGGTGATCCGGGGTTAAACAGGCTTTAGAAGCTGTTTTTTGCAGTACCTTATTCTTCCCAACTTACTTACTGGAAGGAACCAGAGGTTGAAGTCTCCTTTTGTAAACATTCAACTTGGATTTTTGCCTGTCCTTTAAAATACTTTTTTGAATGTACATAAGAATGAACATAAATCTTTCAATTGATGCTTATTTGTTGTGTTTTTCTTAGGATCAGAATGGTTTCAATCCCGGAATACTATGAAGGCAAGAACGTTCTCCTCACTGGAGCTACCGGTTTCCTAGGGAAGGTGCTTCTGGAAAAGTTGCTGAGGTCTTGTCCTAAGGTGAATTTAGTGTATGTTTTGGTGCGGCAGAAAGCTGGACAGACACCCCAAGAGCGAGTAGAAGAAGTTATCAGTGGCAAGGTAAGTGTAGAAAATAACCATTTGGAAGAGAAATGAAAATGTGGTGTTGGTGTGTGTGTGATTATTGTAATCATCAACAGCTTAGTATATTTCTTTAGTATCCTGAAAAAAATTAATAAATTTCCCTAAAGAATGGCAGTAAATTGGATATGACTTGGGATCAGTAGGAGAAAAAAGCTTTTGTCTATGAGGGCCAAAATTGTATAACAAGTTCTAAATTACCTTTATGGTAGATATTTAATTTTTTTGGAATCTTTGGGGCAGGTTATTTGTAATTACTAGATATTTTACGTAGTCTTCAGAATAATAAGAATTAAGAGGTAGTTTCTAACGACCTCCTATTCTGTGTTAGTAAGCACTGGTTGCTCCCCACAACAGTATTCGAGGGTAGGAAAGTTGCACATTTCCATTTGACAAATAAGAACGTGATGACAGCGGGGTCAAATAGAATACAAAAATATGTCATACGTTTTCAAACTTGAGAAAAATTTTGCTATGCTAAGAAAAATTGGAAATGAGCTGGAGTCAAATTCTCTCAAAATGAATGAATTTACTTGACATTCATTAATAATAAGTTTAGTATAGTTAGCTATGTAAGTTTTTAGTTATTAGGTTAGTTATGTGGTACCTTTTAACCTTCTAGAGCTGTTATGGCTTATGTTTAAAAAACAAAAAGCCAGAAACCTCTCAGCCAGTCTGAGCAGTCAAAGAATTGTTGAAAAGTGTTAAAAGATATGGTAATTATAGATTAATAGCAACTCTCTGGAGTTAATAAATAAATAACTTATTAGACATGATTTGTTTTCTAGTCTTTGATCTTTTAGTAGAACTCCATAAAGTACTTAATAGTTACTAACGTTTGAGTTACTTACCTTGTGCTAGGCACTGTGTGCAAAGCACCTTATATGTATTTAATTATCACAGCAACGTAAGGAAAGCACTGTTGTTAGTCCCATTTTACAAGGTCATATATTGGGTTGTCGGAAAAGTCATGATGCATTTTTTCAACGAAAAACAGAAGAAAAACTACGTCATGACTTTTCCGACAACCCAGTAGTTTAGTTAGTGAGTGTTTGCACCAGTGTCTGAACTCTGGCAGTTGAGCCCAGAGAGTAGGGGCAGAGGTTGATAGATCCTGTTTTACAAATATGGACAATGAGTCTCAGAAGTTGTAATTTTATCTGAGGTTATGTAGCTGATAGATGTTGGAGATAACACAGATGACTTGGTAACAAATCCCTGTTATATCATTCTGCTTTATGACCTTACTTCCCCAATAGATAAGAACGTAAGGGAAACTATGATGAAAAGCTTTGTGGCACAATGGGAGGAAGTAGTGTGTAGAGGATAGCTTACTAGTTGCAAGAGTTGTAGCTGGTACACAGTGAAAGTAGCTTAATTTTCCAAAGCTAATAGCAGTTGGTGCCCAAGCTGACAAAAATTAGAAGATGACAAAACAGGAAAGAAGACAGCGAAAGACAGGGAATAACAGTAACAAATAACAAGAAGTAGTCAGGTTATGGATTAGGGCAAAAATGAGAAGCAAATCTCCTAGGAGTGACAAAATATGATAACAGAAGAACAGTTATGAGAAAAAAGAGGAAAAATCCACAATGAGACACATATAGATAGTTGGGGGTGTTTAAATATAACTTTTTAATTGTCTTAACATCACAGCATTATAATAAAATACAGTAAACAATATTAACAGTGATTTAGAATGAATTAAGAAAAGGCTAAACTATATTTAAAACGTTTTCTTTACTGAGCTTTTATTGTTTGAAATGATTTTCATTCAAATGTAATTTTGGAAGATAAACTTCACTTATGTTGTAAAGCATCCATGGTTTTCTTGTTTGTATTTTTTCCCCCTCAGAGGTAGTTTTAACAGTGAGGTATAAGTTAGTAGTTTTTCCTTTTAAAAATAAATTATTTATTACTATTAATAGGGAGTTTAAGAATAAAAAATAATATTTATCTGTGTCCACTCTTCATTTTATTAATTCAGTTTGTCCCTACATGAAAACTTTGAATGATCCTTACTTCAACTGGAGAAAGTCTGAATTACTTTAAAAAAAAGATCTACTTTTGAGAGCTACTTAACTGATAGAATAACTCATAGCTGTTTATACTTTAGTAACATTCTTCCTATTGCCCCAAATTCTCATGCATTTGTGTTCCTCCATCCCGCCACAAAGATATATTGCGTCCTGCTATATATCAAGGGCTGTTCAGGTTACAAGAGACATAGCAGTGAACAAAATAAAGTTTCCTAGCATTCCGGGAATTTGCGCTTGTAGTTAGGGAGACAAGTTAACAAATATATAACCTGTTGAGTAGTGAGTGATATGTGTTGTGCAGAAAAGTAAAGCAGATAAAGGGGATTGAAAGTGATGGAGGTGCTACTTTTTAAACATGGTGATCAGAAAAGTTCTCTCTGAGGTGACATTTTTGCAGACACCTGAGTGAAGTGAGGAAGAATCCATGTGGGTATATGGAGGAAGAGTGTTCAAGGTAGAGGACATGTCAAGGGCAAAGGCTCTGAGATGGGAACGGCTTGATAGATAGGTAGGTGTAAAGAGCACCTGGACCAGCCATGG
>NW_017731538.1:1841296-1895431 GCF_001890085.2 Hipposideros armiger
GTCATTCCTCGGGTTCTTTTTTCTTTTCTTATTCCTTAAATATTTATATTCTTCAGCGTTTTGTCCTAGGCCTTAGTCTCTTCCAAGTAGGTCCAATTAGGTGATTACTCAGCACCATCTGTTTTATGTAAGCTGAATGGTTGTATTTTACATTAGATTTGGAAAAAGCTTCATATAGTCTGGACCTCCAGTGCCTATCACTGCTGCAACCTGGGTGATCTGCTCCCGGGGCACCTGTGTGTGGTTAGTAAAATCTGAGTCAGTAGTCTGACTCTCTCTTCCCTGAACTCCACACCTATTGAGCCAGTTACCCCTACTAGACCTGCCTGCTGGAGTGTCACATAGGCACTTTGCATTCAAAAAAAGTGTACACTTTACATTCACAAAACTGTTTTTGAAAAACATTCAAAACCTGTATCTTTGGAACTGTACTTTCACTTCCAGTGTTTTTCACCTAATGAATTTATTCACTTCACAAATGTTTAAATCATGTCTGTATGTTACGAGACAAATTCTGCTATTTAGTGCCTGTGTGCTGAACAAAGAGATATGGTCCCTGTCCTCATGGAGTTTACATTTTTTATCTCTCATTCTAGTCATTGGCCAGGTCTTACTGAATTATTTTTGATTTCCCAAACGTACCAATACTCTCTCACTTTTCTAAGTGGTGCTACATGCTACATTCTCTGCCTGGGGCACTCTTCTTTATAATCTCACATCTTTCCCAAGCTGGGTTACTTGTTTCTCCTGTGCAGTCCCATAGAACTGTGCCCCTGTTTTATTGCTTAACACTGTATTTTAATTGTTTACTTGTCTGGTTTTTCCTAGTAAATTAAGGTCTGAATTTTAGAAATCAGATTATCTTAAACATTGTCCTGATGTTTGTACTGCTTAAATCTATTCTAAAGGATAACATAATCTAATCAACAAGGGCAAATTTAATTCTGCAAACTACCAGTTCTGTGCTTTGCCAAGTTTCTTAACTAACCCTGTGCCTCAGATTCCTCATCTATAAAATGGGGATAATAACGTGGGCCTCATAGGGTGTTTTCTATACACAGTGATAACAGTTAAGAATCGCAACCATAGGATTTCCGTAGTTGAAGCTTTAAAAATCCTGATCCTTGGTGGGGAAAAAAAGAGAAGGGGCCATAAAGGGCTTTAGAAGGTTGAAAAACACTGCCCTAAAATATTTTTTCTCCTTTGATAGCTTTTTGACAGGTTGAGAGATGAAAATCCAGATTTTAGAGAGAAAATTATAGCAATCAGCAGTGAACTTACCCAACCTAAACTGGCTCTTAGTGAAGAAGATAAAGAGATCATCATAGATTCTACCAATATTATATTCCACTGTGCAGCTACAGTAAGGTTTAATGAAAATTTAAGGTAAGTAAAGGTATTTATATGATATTTGAAACTTCATCATGGTTAAAAGATTTAATTTGAATTCTCCTTTTCAGTTGTTTTGAAAGTGATTTGAAACTGTTAATTGTAGCTTTCAGTGTCCTACAGAGTTAAAAGAATTCCCTTTCTCTTGTTATCAGTTTAAAAACATTGGATAGCTAGTATATATTTATTAGAAGTTGCCATGAGTATAAATGTGGGATAGGGAAAAAGCAAGAAATCGGAGGTATGGAGTAGAAGAAAGAGAAGTTTTCCTTGGGTGGGAGTGTTAGCCTTAACAGCAAATGGTGTTTCTTTCCTTTCCCTCCATTCTTTCAGAAGCTGATACCCCAGCAGCTTTATTTTTCTACTTCATACGTATTCACCTGGAAATTTAAAAACATTAGGCACAGGTTTGCAGCTTATAAATTTAAGTCATACCTTGTTTTTGTTTTAAAACTTTGTTAGCGGAGTGTTAGGGGCAGAGTACCTTGGGTATAATTTTAATTTAAAAAATAATTTGGACTTCCTTCATGTTGCTTGTTTCAAAAAAAAACATTCTAAATGTTTGTTAGTTTTAAAAAATTTTGACAAATATGTATTTCAAATATTGGTGTTTAATTCAGAGCATTCTTTTTGATGGTATGTCCAGAAATAAAATTTTAATACAGTGCTAATCTAATTTTATGGTCTTATGCCAGTTAAAGTGGTGTAGACTTCTTTAGGTTTCACAATTACTCTGAAGGCCTTTTTCTAAAAATATTTTTTCATTAAGTTCTCATTATAAAGGGTTTTGAGAGTATCCCCCATATTGTCTTTAATTAGTATAGAAGTATAAAGCTTAATTGACATTATATAATGTTACAGTTTAGTGCCAAGGCATCACAGTCTGTTGGGTCTATATTCCAGGTGAGGGCACTGTACATGTCTGTAGTTGTGCTTTATAGTTTTCAGGGTATTTTCCCACCCGTTATTTTATTTCATGCTAACATTACCCACTATAATAGTATGGGCAAATTCGTTTTATACTTGAGGAAGCAGAGGCAGCACTGTGTAATGGATGAGCTTTGGAAGGGTATGAGCTTTGGAATTACATACCTTAGTTCTAACCTTGACTTTATCATTTACTATCTGGTGATAATAATTTATTATTAACTTTATAGTTCTTTCAGTGCATTTATAATGTGTTCATGATTGAAAAGTGACAAAAGAATCTTATTAGAACTGTATAGTAAAATCACATAATCATAAAACTTGTGTATATATGTGTATTTATATACATGTCTTTTGATATTTGCCAGTCATCTTTGGATAATGTAATTTCAGGTAGGTTTTTAGTATGAAATAGTCTAACAGATATTTTTCCCCATAGTTTTTCTAGCTTTTATTATTATTTTTTTCATAACCAAAAGAGTTCACACAGCCTTATGAAACCATTTTCAAGAAAAAAAAGGTATATAGATACTAGATAATTGTGGTATAGTCCTTATTGGAACAGTCAGCATTAATTAGGGCAAAACTCATCAAAGTAACCTTTACAAGGAGGACCAAAGTACAGTACTTCTTTCTATCTTTCTGTTTCCCTTCAGTCAAGCAAGGCTACCATCAATGAAAGGGAAATCTTTTCATTATTATTCATTCTTCTTTTACTAGAGATACTGTAGAGGATGGGGTAGGCAGGTGAATAAGAAAATTTATTGTTCTTCTCTTCCTTGTCAAGGCATACGTGTATTTGCTGACCAAAGCTTTGTCATTGAAATTATTATTCTTTTTTATGAAGCACTTTTAATGGATATTGATGTCTAAGTGATGATACTGCATCATTAAATTTGGGACTGATATTTTAAATTACTGTAGGTTGGCATATAATAACTACTTATAGAACAATTACTCTTTATAACCACTTTTTAAGTTAACCTACAAATAAAAAATGGCACAAAGCCTTTACTGCCAGGGAAAGAAAATCCAGATTTTTACCCAATAATTTGTGAGAAACCAAGATAAATTGCTCATGGATCCTGTTTGCAAAGTCCATATAATCTAATAGAGGAGATAGAATATGCTTAAATAACCATAATATAGGATAAAAAATACGGAGTTACAGAAGAGTACTCATTAAGGGCTGTGAGAGCTGAGAGGTGGTAGAGCTCATTTATTTTCAGATATGGTAGTTTATAAAATCTTGAGGTGGGAAAAAAATGGATACCAATTTTAGGAATTGTAGAGAACACTTACAAAAGATGAGGGGAGAATGATATTGAGGATAATAAAGGGAGCTCCTTAAATAGTAAATCATGGGGTCCGGTATGCCTTAGGTAGTAAGGAAAGTGAAGTAAGACAGGGCGAATGGAGTTGAGAGGAAAGAAGTGTCAAGAAACTGGAGACCATGAGAACAGAAAACAGGCTTAAGGGAGAAATGAAAGGACGAATGGTGTGGTCTGGGCAGAATCCATAGTATGAGATTTCAGAGATGGAGCAGTTTTGGATGATAGGCCCAGGGTATGAATATGAGAGTAGGTGTTCAGAAAGGAGTGGAAATAAAGATGGATGATTAGAAAAGATCAAGAAACTGTTGAATCTAAGGACATTGATTCGCAAACTTGAGAATGTATTATGAATCTTAAGAATTCCTGGAAGATATTTTATTAAGGCAGATCCTTGAACTGTACTTGACAAATTCAGACCCTCTAGTTTGGGGATAATATCCTGAAATCCTAATTTTTAGCAAGAGCCTTGGGTGTGATTTAAATTATGGGGGTCTGGGTTCCCTACCGTAAGACTGATTAATTGGTCTCTAGACATCAGTGTTTATATCATCAAGTTAAAAAAAGTCTGCAGCAACAGCGATAAGATCTCATCTAGGTAGTATTTTTTCAGAGCTGGGGAAGGAAAGAGAGATCAGAATGGCCTGGAGAACTTAACGTAAAATGTAGATTCACAGGCCTCACTTCAGACATTCAAGTGTCTGAGGATGAGCTCCAGGGATCTGCATTTTTAATAAGCTCCCAGGTATCAGTCATGCCAAGTGTGAGATCTCTGGTTTAAGGTCTTAGAAGTATTATCAACAAGATTTTGAACAACCCAGAATGTTTGCAGAACACAGATGAACAAGAAAATTTACTAGCAGTTCAAGTTGGTTTCTTTCTTTTTTGTTTTATGAAGTGGTTTCTATGTCTCCATTAATGATGGACCATAATTAAAAAGATTTGTTCATTTTACCCCACCCTGACCCCAAAGTCAGCGTTATTTAGGATGCACTTATGGCTCCAGAATACCAAAGCATAATGAGAACGTTATTTTTGTTTAGTACTAAATGCTTTCTGATCTAACATGTTAGGGTTTTACCCTGCATTTCAGTGGAATAGAAATTGGTGTGGTGGTAAAAATAGAGTGAGGTAAACCTGGCAAAGATATAAGAGTTACTTATGTTGGCACAAAAATGCCTTCAGGTTTCAGCTCTCAGGTACAGGTGAGGCAGGGGGAGGTGGGAGGCAGGGAGAAACAAGGTGCAGGAGTGTTTCCTCACTCAAGTTATTCCTTATTTTCAGTGACCCAGAAACTTGTCACCATCCTCAGGAACCCGTAACAGAATACCTTTTGTGTACTGCTCCCAAAACGTTACTCTCCCTACCCCTATTGTTTTGCAAATGCAAAAGAAAATAGCACATTGCCTTACAGTCTAGTGGACAGTATCATCTCTGTGAAATGTCTTTTTTGCTGGATTTGCATTTGAACAGATTTCTCCCTCCCCAGTTGAGATAAGGAAATAAAAAAGATACACTCATAATTATAAGACCTCCAGCCCAGTTATTTCATTTTTAAAAAATATCCTGCTAGTATGTTTTCATAGGTTCTTGGATACTATTAAATCAAAAGAAAAAATAAGGCACAGGAGTTTCTCCTCTCATGAATTACTTCTTGTTCCTGGTGACCCAGAACTTGTTGTCCCGTCCTCAGGAACCTGTAACACAATATTCTCTGTATACTTCTTCCAAAACAGTACCTTCCCCATCCCCATTGTTTTGCAAATATGATAGACATCAAAGTACTGCTTTACAGTCAAGCGGACCAAATTCTATCTGTGACATATCCTGGGCCCTTAAAAGAATGGCTGGGTTTTTTTCTTAAACACGGAAAACATAAAAATTTGGGAAAGTACTCAAAACTATTTCTGTTTTTTAAAAGAATTTCCTTGTGATCTATATTTGAGCATATACTATTTTATATAAAATTGGAAACATACTTTCCAATTTTAATAGAAACAATTCCGTATTTCTAATTTTTTTCAAGTATAATTTATGTGATATGATATTCCATTATGTTTTATACCATAATTTGTCATGTTCACTTAGTATAGCAAATTTATGGACTTTTAATTTGTTTGAAAAATTAGGGTTAGAACAAGTCTTTCCTCTGAGTTGTTTAGTATGTTAACTAGATTAATAACTACATCATTTCTATAATTCCTCGTACTTTGTCGTAGACTATTTCAGATCAGTTGTATCAGGTATAGTGTCACCAACAGTATATTACCATGCCAGTCTTATCAAAGTATTACTGGTATTGAGAATTTCAACTTTTTCCCCCCTCAAATGTCAAGTTATATAAACAAAAGTTTAATAGTAAGCAAAAACCATCCCCTATCTTATTACCTTAAGTAATATTTATTGAATGCCTGTTTTGGGACTGTATTAGGGATAATGCTAAATACTTGTGAGCTGTTTATTTCATTTAATTTTATACAAATCCTATTATGTAGATTTCATTATTGTTCCAATTTGCAGGTGAGGAAACTGAAGCCTGAGTGACTTTAGAAGGTCACCTAGTCCTAGCTGATAGGTAGGCCACGCCAGGATTTGAACCCAGGTCTTATTCCAGACTCTTGTTCTTAATCTTGCTTCACTTCACAGAATATGTATTTTTTAAATATTCATATAGATTTTCCATGTTTTATAGTCATCATAATTATTTTAACGGCTATATTATTTCATTGTGATAAAATATCCACTTTATTAAATCATTTTATTAATAGTGAATATTTGGGCTCTCTAGGTTATTGCTATTACTAGATGATGCTTCATTGATTATCTTTCTGCATATTTTGTATTTGTGGAATTATTTATTTCAAATAAATCTCAAGAAGGGAATATGTAAATCATTTTGGTGTCCTACGTGTACCTCTTATAACTTATATACCAGTTTTATTATAATACCCCTTTGAATTTTGTACGTAGCTAAAAAGATATTTGGATTAATTGCTACAAAGAAGGAAATAAACATATTCTTAATTGATTATATGTTAATATAATTTAATATTTCTGAGTTATCTTTGACTCTTTTACCCTTATTGGTGACTGTCGTAGCATTTTAAAATTACTTAACCATTCTTATTTCTTCTTTAGTACATACATATTATAAAATAGTATACTTTTAACCCTCTGTCGTGCGCAGCTGATCTCACAGATTCATTGAACACAAATTTTCAAATATCTAACAGTTAACTTAAATATCGTGACTCATCACCTCCGTATCTTCCCCCTCTACCATAACCTATCGCCAGTTGTGTTTGTGACTTAGTACAGTAAAGACATATTCCATAACGACATCTTTGTGTGCAGTGAATCTGGGAGATCAGTTGTGCCTGACAGAGGGTTAAAAATCAAGATGCAAAAGAAGTCTAACATAACTTCAAAATGTATACAGAAAACCAAAGACACAGAAATTATCTGTTTATTTCTGGGTAGTTTAAAATTTTTAATTTGTACTTTCATTTTTTAAATTCTAATATAAAGTTTATCTTATAATCAGAAAATATTTTCTTTTATTTTCATTTATTTTTTATTTTTTAAAGATTTTTATTAAAATATAGCTAACTAAAAAACTAATATTATGTTAGTTTCAGGTGTACATCATAGTTGTGCAACAGTACCCACCTACCACTATACAGTTATTACCACATTATTATATTCCCTATGCTGAAGAAGTGATCACCATGATAAGTCAAGCAACCATCTGACATTGTACCATGCTATCACAATATTATTGATCTCTTCCCCCCTTTAAAAACTTTTCAGTTAGAGTTGACATTCAATATTATTTTACATTATTTTCAAGTGTACAACAGCATAGTGGTTACACATTTATATAATTTAGAAAGTGATCCCCCTGACCACCTGGCACTGTACATAGTTATTAACATATTATTGATTGTATTCCCTATACTTTACATCCCATTGACTATTTTGTAGCTACCAACTTGTATTTCTTAATCCCTTCACCTTTTCACCTTACCCAACCCCCTTCCATCTATCGCCCCAATAAATCTACCCATTTGACACCATACCTAGTTATTACAATACTATTGACTATATTCCTTATGCTATACCCTACATCCCAATGACTACTGTATAACACCAACCTTCTCTTTTTCACCCACTCCCAACCCCCATCCCATCTGGCATCCATCAAAATGTTATCTGTATCTATGAGTTTGTTTCATTTGTTTGTTTATTTTGTTCATTAGATTCCACTTATAAGTGAAATCATATGACACTTGCCTTTCGCTGTCCGACTTATTACTCTCAGCACAGTACCTTTTAGGTCCATGCATGTTGTTGCAGATGGCAAGATTTCCTTCTTTTTTATAGCTGAGTAATCATTCCATTATATTTATGTACCTCCTCTTCTTTATCCATTCATCCATTCAGGGACACCCAGGTTGCCTTCTTATTTTGGCTTATGTAAATAATGCTGCAATGAAGTATGGATGAGCACGTCCTCTCAAAGTAGCATTTTGGGTTTGTTTGGATAAATACCCAGAAGCTGGATTACTAGGTCCTTCTTTGTCTCTTGTTATAGTCTTTGTTTTAAAGTCTGTTTAGTCTAGAATAAGAATTGCTACCCCAGCTTTTTTTGGTTTTGTTTGTTTCCATTTTCACAAAATATCTTTTTTCATCCCTTTACTTTCAGCCTGTGTATGTCTTTAGATCTGAAATGTGTCTCTTGTAGGCAGCATATGTAGGGGGTCTTCTTTTCTTATCCATTCAGCCCCCTATCTTTTGATTGGAGCACTTAATCCATTTACATAGAAAGTAATTATTGATAGGTGTGTAGTTATTGCCATTTTATTATTTTCAATCTTTTTTTTCTTCTTAAAGAAGTCTCTCTAAGATTCCTTGTAATACTGGTTTGGTGGTGATGAACTCCTTTAGCTTTTTCTTGTGTGGGAAGCTCTTTATCTGTCCTTCAATTCTAAATGAAAGCTTTTCTGGGTAAAGTAATCTTGGTTGTAGGTTCTTGCTTTTCATCACTTTGAATATTTTGTGCCAGTTCCTTCTGGCCTGCAAAGTTTCTGTTAGGAAATCAACTGACAGTCTTATGGGAGCTCCTTTGTCGGTAACTAACTGCTTTTCTCTTGCTGCTTTTAAGATTCTCTCTTTGTCTTTAACCTTTGGCATTTTAATTATGATGTGTCTTGGTGTTGGCCTCTTTGGACTCATCTTGTTTGGGACTCTCTGCACTTCCTGGGCTTATATATTTATTTCCTTCACCAGGTTAGGGAAGTTGTCTGTCATTGTTTCTTCAAATAGTTTTTCAATTACTTGCTCGCTCTCTTCTTCTGATACTCCTATAATGGGAATGTTGTTACACTTGATGTTGTCTCGGAGGCCCTTTAAACTCTCCTCAATTTTTTGGATTCTTTTTTCCTTTTGCTATTCTGATTGGGTGACCTTCTATATTGCTGGTTTGATCCTCTGCTTCATCTATTCTACCAGTGATTCCCTGTAATGTATTCTTTATTTCCATTATTGTATTCTTTATTTCTGACGGGTTCTTTTTCATGTTTTCTATCTCCATTTTTATGCTTCCCATCTCTCTGTTGAAGTTCTCCCTGAGATCACTGAGCATCCTTATAACCAGTGTTTGGAACTCTGCGTCTGGTAGATTGCTCATCTTCATTTTGTTTAGTTCTTTTTCTGGAGCTTTGTTCTGTTCTTTTACTTGGGACATGTTTCTTTGTCTCCCCATTTTGGCTGCCTCTCTGTGTTTGTTTCTATGTATTAGGTAGGGCTGCTATGTCTTCCAGTCTTAGTAGAGTGGCCTTATGTAGTAGGTGTGCTGTGGGGTTCAGTGGTGCAGTCTTTCTGGTCATTTGAGCCATGCATTCCAAGTGTGTCCCTTGTGTGGTTGAGTGTGCCCTCCTCTTCTGGTTGAGCCTTGGTTGCTATTTGCACATCAATGGGAGGGAATGACCCATGGGCTCACTGGTTGTGAGGAGTGGCTGTGACTACAGTGGAGGAGTTGTGGTGCAGGGGCTGACCCTACAGAGCAGGATCGCTGCAGAACTGTCTCAGCAGGACTCTGGTGCCTGCCCAATGCACCTCTTGGGTGTGTTTTTGAAGGTGGCTGGGTGATGCTCCAGCTCATTTTGAAGCTGGCCACTGGGGGCGCCAGCCCAGGACCACCTTGGAGGGGATCCACTGCAGGTCAAGTTCAGCCACAGCCCCCTGCTCTACCTGGAGCCACTCGGCAGGAGCCATAAAGAAATCCACAGATGGCTGCTGCCCATGCTGTGCTTGGAAGCGCCTCGAGAGGCCAAGCTGCGAACCAAGGCCAGCTGCCATTAGTGCTGGGCTTAGAGCTGGTCAACCAGAGGTACAGGACATAATCAAGTCAGATGCTGCTTGTCTGGACTCCACAAGCCTTTGAGAGACCCTCGGAAAGTCTGCAGCATGAGCTAAGGCAGGCGGTTTGTACAAAAAAGCCACTAGAAGTTGCTTGGGTGTGCCCAAAAGTTGGACGGGACATGGTCTCGAATCACCAGGGTGTGGAGAACGAATGGCATTAGCCAGCTTGATGGAGACTCAGAGATGGTGGCCACCTGCGTCTGCACTCTGGGAATGGGGAGGGCTCAACAAACAAACAGTGGCTTCCGCCAGTTCCTCGGTCCAGGAGAAAGCTGTCCCTCTAGCCCCTGTCCAAAGCCACACAACTCAGTTCCTCCTCATATGTCCCTGCCGCCTTTCCAGCTGCTGCCCCAGCGCTGGAGCTCAGAGCGAGTGGTTCCATCAGTGAGTAAGTCCGTGGAGCGGATTGGGACTCCAGCCACCTTCCATCTCACTCAGTCACAATCGCCTCTGTTTTTCACAAAAAGTCCCCAGAAATTACAGGGACTTCTCTCCCCAACACTGGAACCCTGGGCTTGGGAGGGGCTGGGACCCCTCACTCTTGGTGGGGGGACCTCCGCAGCTGAGACATCCTCCCAATTTTAATAGTCACACACAGGTGTGGGATCAGCCCGTTCTACATCTCTGCCCTTCCTAATAGTCTCGAGATGTCTTCTTCTATTGTATATATCCTTAGCTGTAAGGCTTCAGTTCAGCAAGATTTTAGGTGATTCTCAATGACGATTGTTTTGTAGATTAGTTGTAATTTTGATGTGGTTGTGAGAGAAGGTAAGCACAGCATTTACTTACTGTGCCATCTTGACCGGACCCCGAAAATATTTCTTTTTAAACACGACTAATAGAATGGATGTACTTCATATTGAAATAGAATACACAAAAGCAGAGCTAAGGGATCAATTATAAAGAAACAATCTCTGTCTCTGTCTCTCTAATGGAAATAAGATTTTCTCAGCAGGTGAAATAAATGACATAGCTTCCCAATTTTTTATTGTCACTTTTTCTTTTACAGAGATGCTGTTCAGTTAAATGTGATTGCTACACGACAGCTTATTCTCCTTGCCCAACAAATGAAGAATCTGGAAGTGTTCATGCATGTGTCAACAGCATACGCCTACTGCAATCGAAAGCATATTGATGAAGTAGTCTATCCACCCCCTGTGGATCCCAAGAAACTGATTGACTCTTTAGAGTATGTTTGTTTGAAATTTATATACATTTGCTTTGATCTGAAAACTTTACATCCAAGTTTATCTATTTATATATATCTCTTGGTCTATTTCAGTTTTTCTCTTCTCCACCACACATATGTATACATTTATCTCTTCTTTTTCAACAAATTATTCTATATCTACTGTGTTCTTTTACTGTCTAGATTTATATCTAAATGACTGTTGGTGAAGTCAGTGAGGAGCTTTCACTTTTGACCAGGTGTGAGGGTTGGAAGAAGGCCTTTGAACAACTCATCCATGATATTACAGCCTCTAATAAGCAGGAGCACTTACTGAGACATTCTTAGGATAATTACGTAGTTTCTGTTTTCTGGCTCCATTTCTTAGATGGTCGCAAATATCTACCTCATTTTGCTTACAAGTCAGTCAGCAGAAGTTTTTAATAACTCTGGGAAAAGTTGAGTTTTTCTCTTATTCGTAGTTGGTATTTTCAAACATTTAAGTTACTGAGAAAGAGCATGTAACTTTCTAATTTTGTATCTTCTTTCCTTGCTTATAATGAAATCCACCTAACAGATAATTTTAGGATAACTCATAGATTGGCTCTATAAATTCACTCCAGTGATAAAGGCTTACTGGCTAAGTCCTCAGTTTAGCCAGTTTGTTGTTTCTCTTTTAATGTAGCAACTCTACCACTTTTCAAAACTGGTCTCCACTGTGGAGTTTTTCTTAAGTTGAGTAGCAACCACCCTTCAATTTTATTATTATTTTCTTTCCACACACAAAAAGTACTTCCAAAGAAAATTTATCTTGATTATCTCCATTTTATGCTTCCTTCTCAGTATGACTGTCATTAGAGTGTGACGGTATAGTGAGTATACAAGCACTATACTACACACAGTATGATAGACTATAAGGGGAAAGTATCTGAAAACAAGTACGTAACATTGGAATCAGATATTTTTTAGACTGCGAAAGACCATAGATATCACCTAGTATATCACCCTCCTTTTACAGATTATCAGCGTAGACCTTTTCTTCAAAGACACTGAGAAAATTGGAGGAATTTTATGACTTCATAGTAGGTTGCTAACTGAATTTTTATAGCATGGTTCAAATTTTTTTTTATTTTATTTTTTTTGTCTTGTCTTGATAGTGAGAGCATACAGTTTTCAGTGCTTCACCTTAAATACTGAAATTACTAGACCTTTTATATTAATTGTCAATGTATGTTCATTGCAATTGTGTATAATTAACATGTTATGCTGTTAGGTGGTTATATACTGATCTATAATTCCTAATCTGAAACCCTTGGGCCAGATGTATTTTGGAATTTATTCAGACTTTAGAAAGGAATATAACTGTATACTGTATAATATGAAATAACTTCAGTTAGGTCTGAGGTAACACCCCTGATAAAACACATATGAAGTATATGAATATTCATACTAAGTGGTATTTTAAAAAATCATAAATCATTTCAGATCAGCTTTTGCTATGTACTGTATGATTTATGAAAAAACTCTAGGTTTTCAGACCTTTTTGGATATAGAAATTGGGTATAAGAGATGTGGACTTATAATTAATACATAATGCAAGTAAGACTAACATCCACATTTTTAGTAAAAGTTGTCAAATCATTTCAGCCAGAGCAACAGATATGTTTAAATATGCAAACTAAATGATTTTTTCATTTTATAGTAAAACATCTGAAAATATTTTTGCATGCAATTTCTTTGTTTACCAGGTGGATGGATGATGGCCTAGTAAATGATATCACCCCCAAATTGATAGGAGACAGACCTAATACATACATATACACGAAAGCATTGGCAGAATATGTTGTACAACAAGAAGGAGCAAAGCTAAATGTGGCAATTGTAAGGCCATCGATTGTTGGTGCCAGTTGGAAAGAGCCTTTTCCGGTAAGTTGTTAGAAATCTCTAAATACTTGAAATTGAAATTTTAAGTCATAGCTCTATTGAAGAGTTGGCAGCTGTTTGAGAGCACGTTTTATTCACTGAACATGGCTTAGTATGGCAAAGCTGTTTCTGTGCATAGAAAGAGATGCTTTTATTGGTACTTTCATTTCTGATGTAATCCTATGTGTATGGAAATGCAGATCAACATTTAAAAATCTTATTGCAAATTAAATGAAAGACTATGATGTCTTGAGTCAAAGGAGACCATGAGATCTGTGTTTTCTTTGTGACTGATGAGCTTGGACTTTTGACATATCAACATTTGTTGGTTTTTAAAATTATTTGCTGATTAGCTTCGCTTGCAGAGGTGAAGGGAACAGAGATGAGAATATTCAAGATCCTACTTTATTTCATTTGATTTTTAGTACCAAAATGAAGCAGGCCTTCCAAAAGATGGATTCCTCTCTATAGAGATCACAAGCTAAGAAAGATAGAGATTTCTATGATAGTTTGCTGTAGAAAAGCAGGTCATTATGGTATTTGAATCCCTAGAATAAGAGAAAACAGAGATATAATATAACAGATAAATTGATTTAGGAACAACTTAGGTCCCCATACTGGTAGCATTTCTTGTTGCTTTGACAATTGTTTTATTTTCCTCTGTTTTATTCAGTAATTTTGAGGATAATTTACCATTTCTCCCTAATCTCAGGATACTGCATCAGTAAATAGCATAAAATCAAACTTGAACCAGGCTTAATTTAGCAAAAATATTTCACAGATATAAACTCCTTTCTATAAAATTCTCATTGCAGAGAGATAATGGAAGAATAGGTAACCCCTTGAAAATGATTTTACTTAGACATTTGCAATCCCAGAGGAAGACTGCTTTAATGTAGGAGGGGGAGAAATATTCTGGTCTGAATCTAGTGTAACTTAGTTTTTAGACGAGAACTACCAAGTATATATGTGGAGCTGTAGATTTCAAATAATCTCTAGTTTCATAATATTTATAAGCTTCCTACTTTTTTTTTTTTTTTTTGAATTAGGGATGGATTGATAACTTTAATGGACCAAGTGGTCTCTTTATTGCGGTAAGTAAACTTTTTGATATATTTAATATTCTATATATTTTTTTCTGTATATATTTATATGTATGTATGCACTCTGGCTTATATATCTTAAGGTGTTGTTTTTAATTTTAACAAAGGCAGGGAAAGGAATTCTTCGAACAATGCGTGCCTCCAACAATGCCCTTGCAGATCTTGTTCCTGTAGATGTAGTTGTCAACACGAGTCTTGCGGCAGCCTGGTATTCCGGAATTAATAGGTATATGAGGTGACAGTGTTGCTTGTTACATATTTAGTAACTGAGAAGGGAAAACAGAACTACTGACTAATGTTAATCCCTCGGTCTTAATGTTCCCATACCAATATATAGGCATTATCACTTCCAACTGCAAGAGTTGGCTTACCACAGGTGATAATAGCAAGAGGTTCCATCAACTTGCTAAGGCTTGTTATTAAGGCTTATTAAGGCTTAACATTAATTCTCATGTACTAACTATAGGATGGACAAGTTCAGTAGAAATTAAAAATGAATTCCCCCAGCCCCAGATGATATTTTTAATCCAAACTAAAACTTGGCATAAACGCAGCATAAAGAGCTGAAAATTCAGATATCAAACATGTCACACTAGAATGGGCTGTCCAAGTGGCTCAGTTGGTTAAGAGCTCGCTCAAGCGTGCGAGCTCTGAGCAACAGCGGTTCAATGCCTGGCCCAGGCTGAGCTGCCGCTGAGCTGCCAACAGGTGGCAGGATGGCTCAGCTAAAAAAAATTTTTAAAAAAAGTCACACCAGAGCAATTTTAAAGAACTCATGGGCCTCCTTTTAGAAGGGAGTAGTAGCATTTACAGGTGACACATAAACTTTAGGCTCAGTAACTTTTGTTTTCTAATTAACAAACTACCCTTATTTTTGAAGTCAGTATTTTTTATCTCTTAAAAAGGTGGGATAGATTATATGGATATACAGTTTCTGGTAAAAGGGAATTCAGCCTATAATATTTTCAGCTAGAGCATCTGAAAATGGGAAGAAGATAGGAAAAACTGAGATTATTTGTTGTTGTTTTTCTTACATTTGAAAACAACAGACATTCCTGCTAATACAAGGAAGAAAAAGATAAAAAGAAAAAATTTGTATTTTTTAATAATATTTTTGGTAGGGGAGGTGGAAGGGTAGCTATAAATAGTCATTAATATACACAAAAATTAATCTTTTGAGGATAATTTTAAAAATAATGTAGAAAAGGTATCCGTCCTCATTTTTTCCTACTTGAATATCATAAAAGAGTTAGATTGGACAAGTTTGGCCTCTTTTTATATTTCACTGCTTTGATCTTTGTTTTTGCAGACCAAGGAACATCATGGTGTATAATTGCACAACAGGCAGCACTAATCCTTTCCACTGGGGTGAAGTTGGTATGATTTTACCTGTGTTTTTGAATGTTAGAATAAATCTTAAAATGTTCTCTGAGCTCTTACGTCAGAATAATCCATGAGACATTAAGGCCACTGAATTACCAATTTATTCTTATTTTAATTGCCATCTTAAGACTATGTACCAACACTGTCTTGTGGTCCATAATAATATTTTACAAATTTAAAAATATCCTGTTATATATCCCCTCCCCATTGCACCCTTGTCTGATCCTTACTCTTTTTCTGCTGCCATTTGCCCATACCTGTGGCATGGAAACAGTGCTTTTTTTTTTCTTTCATGTGTACTGTCAATGCTGATGTTGCCTATCATAGGCAATAGCACTTCCAACTACAAGAGTTGGTATTTCCCAGGACATAGCTATTTCCCAGGACATAGCTAGTGGCCCAGAGTAATAAATGAAGGAGTCAACAAGTAGGATACATTTTGTTAGAATATTTTCCATTATACTTATTAATCTATATAAATTGACAAATTCATAGCAGGTAGTATGTATGCTTTGTTACGTGTTCTAAAATGGGAATACTGCAACTTAAAGACTCCTAAAATTGAATCATTTTTAAGTTGTTGGTTGATGTTTTCAAATTTAAAGGAAAATACATATGGCATTGATTTATTAATAGGTCTTATTTTATCTCTAACTGAACAATTTTTGTTACCCTTGTAGAACAATTTTGATTTTAAAGTAAATCTTTTATGTCATTCGTTTAGGGTTTTTCTGTGGCTTTTTTATTTCAATTTAAAGATTGACCATTAGAGCATATAAGAAAAAAAAAATCTAGGGTGATTTTAGTTTTATGATAATTAAATTTAAATGTATTCTTTTAATAATTTTAAAACACTTCGAATGAGAGGTTTTTTTGTAATCTTTTTTTGTGTTGTAAAGTTCAGTAAAAATTAAGTTGAGCATTATTTTTTAGTAAGAGTCTCAAAATACATTTCCATTAACATAGATGATAATTGATTTGATTGTGTCGACATTGCATAACCTAAATAAATTATAGCAGAAGTTAATTTGGGGTTGTTTTAAGCTGTTAATGTATGTAAATTTGAGCTACTTAATTATTCATAAGCAAAGGATGATGATTTTCCTTTTCTTTTTTAAGTAAGTACAGTAATAAGAATCTGGAAAGAGGAACAGAAAGAAAGAAGCTATCGTGACAGGTGAAATATAGAAAGTGACATTGTAAACTGACATAGGTAAAACATTAAAAGGATTTTTAAGAGTGAATTTTAACAAAAATTCATTCATCTAAATAAAATTCATAAATAGTGGCAGTTCTAAAACCACTTGAGTTCAGCAGTCTAATACCCATATTCTCTTAGCTACTACAGAGAGTAGAAAAGTTTGTTTTTTAAATGAGCGAACTCTTGACATTTTGGTAAAATACTTTGCTTTGTAAAAACATGACTTTTTTTTTTCAAAACTTCATTACATGGTTATTATCAAAGCTGTTACACAACTTTTCTTCCTCAGAATACCATGTAATTTCCACTTTCAAGAGGAATCCTCTCGAACAGGCCTTCAGACGGCCCAATGTAAATCTAACCTCCAATCACCTTTTATATCATTACTGGATTGCTGTGAGCCATAAGGCCCCAGCATTCCTGTATGATATCTACCTCAGGATGACTGGAAGAAGCCCAAGGTAATGGTGACTAGCTCTGTCTTATCTGTTCCTCTGACTGTTAAACAACCTGTGCTTACACTAAAATGCCTATTAACTCTGTATTTGTTTATGCTTATGATAAGGCTTAATGGCCTTTTGTGAATGAGAAGACTCTTGCATTTAAGACTTTGTCAGAAAAACAAAGGTAGTGTTGCAATTCACTCTAATTTATTCTAAAGTTTGGATGATAAATTATTGTCATGTGCTGAATTCTAGGTCTAACTTTAGGTATTTTTTCTGAATAATAAATAACATTCAAAATGCTTTGACGCTTATTTTTCCTACAGGATATTATCTAAATCATTCCTTCAAGATGAATCCTTTAAATCAAGTATTCAGGCGCCCCAATGTTAAGTTGTATTCCAACAACTTATTGCTTCATTATTGGAAGGGTGTCAGACATACAGTACCTGCATTATTGCTCGATCTTGCACTCAGGTTGACAGGTCAGGAACCGTGGTAAGAAGAATAGCAGTAAATACACTCTGTATTGGTAAGGTGGTGGAAGCTTGCTGGAGAGACGAGAAGTCGCTAGCATGAGCTTTATCTTTAGAATACTAACCTGATTAATCACAATCACAGTCAGGATGCTAAGACATTTCTTATCAATTGGGGATATTTGGGGAGACTGACTGGATCTTATCTTACTGGGCCCACTGATCCTCCAAAATCCCATAATATAGGAAATGTCTAACATCAAGATTGTCATTGTTATTATAAGCTGAAATAGAGCCCTTCTCTTCCCTTTAAAAACGTAGGGGTAGCTTTATAGGGGATTAAAGGTAAAATGTTTTGCTTTAAGTAGATTATGCAGTTTTACATGAAAAAACATAAGATGCTTCTAGACAATTAATTGCTTGAATTATCTCAGCTGCCCATTCAGCTTATAATATGGTAATTACAGTTTTTGACTAATTTTCCAGGTTGAGAATATAATTTTTTTTTAAGTTAATAAAAATTGGAAAACTTCGTTTTATTTATAGTCGTTATAGCCTTTTTCTCTTCTATCTTTTCTTTCTTTTTTTTTTGAAACCCCATAAACTTAAAGTCTTCCTGTCTTTACCACAATTATAGTGAAATGTACTATAAAAATATTTATTTTTTTAACTACATTGGCATTACAGTGGAGCCTTTGATTGGAGAGTTCAGGATTTGACTATTTATGTACAAAGAAGATGCTGATTTCAGAACTTCCATCAGCTGCTCAAAAAGTAAAAGTGAGGTATCTGCCAGTTATAGTGTATCAGGATCTGAGTTACTTGTAGGGGTTTTCTGTGGATTTGGTTGTCCATTATGTTTCTAAATCTATATGTTCAATATTGAAATACGTAAGAGGTGTTGAATTGAACAACTTTAGAATAGGTGAAGAACTGTGTAATGGAGAAAAGATGCCAAATATATCAAAGTTATTTTCACGGTTTTAGAATGATCTGAAAAGTGCAGTATTTGTCATTGGCAGCATTTTTTTGTGGCTAAAAAAGCAGATGTAAAAATATGAATGATGGCAATGTATGCTTTCTTGATATTAATAAAGTTGCAAGTTAGAACAGAAAAGTCAGAACTAGGTCAAAAAAGTAAAATGAGTTAAATATATCACAATGCCGTACAGAAAAAATGGGGGCTTAATAAACTTAAAAAATGGGTGAATAACCAAAGTTTATTAAATAGTTTATACTAGGTGTTGCTACATAACAAGTCATCTCAAATTTAGTGGCTTTAAAACAGCAGTCGTTTTATTCTTTCTTTCCGTTTATAATTTCTGTCAGGATCAGGCATTGGGGAAGGATCAGCTGGGCAGTTTTGGCTTGGAACTCTTTCATGTAGTTGTGGTCTGATGGAGCGGAAAGGGGCGCATGCCGTGGAACAGCTAGTACTGCAGTATTTTCACATAGTGTCAGGATCTCATAGTCTCTTTCCAAGGACTAGTGGTAGCCTTAGGGAAATTGGACTCCTTATATGACAACTGAAGGCTTCTAGGTGAAGTATTTCAGCAGGCAAGGTGGAAGCCACATGCATTTTGTGATCTATCTAGGAAAATCATGCAGCCCTACTTCCACCTCATTCTTTTAGTCACAAGTGAGTCACAAGTCCTCCAGGATTCACAGAAAGGGGATGTAGAGAATGGTCAAGATCATGTATATGAACAAATAAGATGAAAGGTATTGTTGCAGCCATTTTTGGGAAATGCAGTTTGCTACAGTCAGCCTTCTGGCTACAACAATTTATATTTCTCCTACATGGAATACACACTTGTTTCTTCCCCCCATGACCCCTCTGTCATCAGCTTCAAGCCAGTGTTTGGTCAACGAAATCTGGTGTAAATCAGATGAGTCTCTTTAGGAATGGTTTTGCAGGTATAGTTCCTTAAGTATTGGTCTGAAATCCTATGAACTAAAGCAACAAATTACCTGCTGCCTACACATCCAATATATAATGGTGAGGCAAGCCTAGGAAAACGACTTTAGACAGTCTTGTTCAAAAGAAGAGAAAATGGGAGGCACACAGCAATCACTGGTCCATAACAGTTCCAAATTCCAGCTGGGTATGTGTTGATGGTTTCTTATTTAGGGTTCGGTCCTACTCTCTGGGAGTTCCCAGTGGCTCTTGGTGGCTGCCTTGTGAGTCATTCTTCTTTTTCCATTAAAAAATGGCCTGCGTTTATAACTGAATAGCTTTCTTAATCTATTTCCTGCCCATAAGAGGTTGGGAGTCCCTGGGGGGAATCAGCTACTGTAAAAGGGTTGTATGGTTTCTGTTGCAGCTACTCAACTCTGCTGTTAATTGTAGCCTCCACCTTGCAACTACCCACCTCTTTATCCATAAACAATATGTAAATGAGTAAGCATGACTGTGTTCCAATAAAACTTTATTTATAAAAACACGTAGGTTTGGCCCTTCGACTGTTGTTTGCTAGCCCTTGCTAGATCCAAAGGCCACTCTTCATTTTGTACTATCTCTGTCCCCTTAAATATAAACAGATAGGATTCCTTTTAAAACTGTGTGGATTTCCTGTGTATCTATTTTAAAACAATCGACTCCATTAGACCAAAGCCATACCCACAGATCTCTCTGAGACATGCCCTTCTCAGTCCTGGGTTCCTTACGAGGTTGCTATGAGACAGCATCCTTAGATCCTTGCCTCTTAGGTCTTTAGACTCTTAGGTCCTGCTTCTTGGGTTTCTAGGAGGCATTTTTTAAAGAAGCAAGCCTTTTGTTTGAAAGATTCTATTAGGTATGTTGAACAAACTTAGAGTCTGGAGGCTTTGGTTAGAAATAAATGATAAAGGTTTATTCAAAGGTTTTTGGGTTTGCAAATCAGAAACACAGCTGGGCAATACCCAGAGTGTTCCAAAGAAGAAAGAAAAGTTGAGTTCTTACAGTAAAAAGTACGTGTTTAAGAAGAATCAATCCTGCATTCTGAGCCCTAGGATTGGTCCAGGATTGTTATTAGTCAGATGTCAGTCGATCTGGATGACAAAGGCCAGGTGATCCGGAGGATAGATGCCACAGGAGGTCTGGTCACACCTGGTAGTCTGGATAATGGATGTCAGATGGTCTGGATAAGTGAGTCCTTCAGAGAGTAATCAGGATTATCTGGAGGTCTGGCATGTATGTCCAGGCATTGGCACACATTGAGGTGATGTATATATCCAGGCATTGACACAGGATTGGAAAGTTCAGAGGTGTAAGTTCCCAGGCCAGTTAAAACAAAAATAGAATTGTTTCCTCCAATTTAGCAGCTTGACTATAGTGACTCTGTTTCATTTCTTCACTCTATTCCTCAGGTACTACCTTAGATCTTTCTGAGGTCTTAACAGAATATCTTACATCTAAATTCTGGATTTGATCTGTGCTTAGAAGCCATTTTTTAAAAGAATTCCTGGGTGGCATTTTACATTTCCTCTAAATTCCACTCAAACAAATAGTTCATTTTTAAAAGACCACCTTAGTCCTCTTTGAGGAAATCATCTTGGCTAGATCATCAAGTTTATTCGGTACAGTTTCTAGTTTCCATGTTACTACAGGTGACAGTTTTGTTTTTCCAACTCCCAGCAATATTTTTCTCACTTTCCTTTAAGGCCACACCAGCAGGTTCATTAAAGCCCTTTAAGGCATCAATAAAATTCTATTCTTGATCCTTCAGGTTTCACCAATGGTCACCTCAAAGGCCTTTTAGATTCTGTCTACCATCTGACCCTAAAGCAAATACTACATGTTTTAGATTTTTATTATAGCAGCCCTGCATTCCCCAGTACTAAGATCTGTTCCTATTACCTGTGCTCTGTGGCAAATCCCCTCAAACTTAGTATCTTAAAACAATCATTTTTTTTATCACTTATGATTTTTGTGGGTCAGGAATTCTAGGAGGATTTGGCTACATGGTCCTGGCTCAGTCTTTCAAGTAGTAGTAGTCAGATAGGGACTAGAGTAGGTCACTGTAGAGAGCGTGGTAAAGGAGAGGAAGGGTGCAGAGCAGCTGGGGTGGCCGGGCATATTTCTCTCTTCTTTTAGTCCCTCAGAGCCTCTCCACGTGGCCTTTCCACATGGACTAGTTTGGGCCTCCTCACAGCATGATAGACTCAGGGAAAGATGGACAGCATGCATGGTAACTGGAGGCTTCAAGGGTGAGTATTCTAGGGAGCAAGGCAGAAAGTCCTATCACCTTTTCTTACCTACCCTGGAAAATCACAAGGTCATTTCCACCTCGTCTATTGGATATGTTACCTTCCCCTCTTGATGGGAAGATAGTCAAGGTGATATAGGTGAGCATGTAGGATGGGAGATAATATTGCAGCCACCTTTGGAAATTAAAATCTCCAAATAGGAAACACCAAGTAAAGAATCTTATTATCTGAGGTTTGTCTTGTGTGAGGCTAAGTATTAAATCAGAAATTATCTGACCTCTGGGAACTTAGAGACATAAAATATTTTTGTTTTTATTTAGCCACTTTTATAAATGTTAAATACGAAGTCTTATAATTTATATTATTTAATTTATTCAGACATTTACCGAGACAATCACTGGGCTTTATACCTTATATTGAGGGCTTAATATAGTGCCCTTTTCTGCATTAAACTAATGTCAGTTATGTTGTTCATGTTGTGCATTTTACTCATTTACATTATTCTAAGCGTCAGCTAGATAAAAATCTGATTTGCTTTATATCTTGACATAATTATAAAAAGTATACCTCATATGTGCACTATGGATTCCTGGTTAATAGCCATTAGGGACTAGGATGTATGATATTACATTGTAGAAGCAGTATTAATTGTTCACTGTAGCTCTAGAAATGTAGTGGACATTTCATCACTGTTAAAAATGACGTTAAAAAATGGTACATGGTCTTATTTCTTGGTTATTTAGCTTCTCTGAACCTGATATTTATTAATCTGCGTGGCTCTCTACAGAGGACAATTTTGCCACCTCTCGGGACATTTTTAGTTATCACAACTGTGGGAGGGGTGCTACTGGCATCTAGTTGGTAGAGGCCAGAAATGCTGCTATGCATCTTAAAATGCCCAGGATAGCACCCCACCACAAAGAATTATCTGGCCCAAAATGTCTGTAGTGCTGAGGTTGAGAAACCCTGGACTCAATGACTGTGAAGATCTTGCCCTACTGTAAAGGATTGTGATGGATTATGTTTTGTGCGTTGCCATAATGAAGAGTAAATGAATACTCAGAAGATGGCGTGGCAGTGCAGCCCAGGCACTTGCTCTCATGTCACGTCTCACCAAAGAGGGATGGTGCAAAGTTCTAAGTCTCTTTTATAGGTTTGATAAATACTCTGTGAACTTTACTCTTATATAACCTTTCAAATTTCTTTTTCCCACTCCAGTTTTTATTATAGTTATTTTGAGTGGCTGAATCAGTGATTGAGTTTAGTGTAATTCTAAGTCATGTGAATGAATCTGAAGATAAGACTAGATGAGAATTATCAGTGAAAAAGGAGTTAGGAAGAAAAACTTTTTAATAAGATGTATGTTGGAAAACCATATTAACCAAATATGTGTATGTGTTTTGATTCAAGTATACTATACTGGCTGTGATAGTCAATACTGATTTAATTACTTTTTTTTTTTAAGAAAAGTTGTTTAATCTATTTTCTAAAAGCAGCATGTCTTGTTTTTTCCCACCAAGTGCTTTTGAGCTGTGTGAACTACTTTTGTCCAAATATAGCCTTTGATGCCCAGTAATTCTTTTCGTGTTTAATGGAGGTTTTATTTTGTAATTGTTTTCTTGCATGAGCTGCAGTTTTTCTTTACATAGTGTTACCTCATTTTCTCTCAGTATTCTGGATTCAGGGTTTCTTTCTAAATGTATGTGTCATCGGAATTGTTAATGATGTTACTGTTTTGATTTTCCACCCCCTGCATTTCTGATGTTCTAATTTGTCCCTATTTCTAAAGCACCTGATTTGGGGACTCTCTAAACTACATATAATGCCAATCATTATTGTGGGAATATAAATTGAGTTCTTTTTAAGTTATTTCTTCACAAATTATTTTTCTGTTTATCAGAGGTTAGGAATTTTAGGTGTGTTTTGTATCAAAAAGTTCTTTCTTCCCTTTCCCTACTTACCATAGGTGATTGTTTTATAGATGTTTCTGCTCGGGTTAGTGTTATGATATCAATGACTTAACAGTGTGCCATGCTATATGAAATGACGAATTTTAAAATTAAGGCCCTGTACCCTTTTAAAAAGAAAGAATCGAACTCCTTTATTTCTATAAGGATAGATACTGGGGACTTGGGGAGATGAGTATCTATTTCAGAAAGTTTTCAGCATGAGTCATTGATTTCATGGCACATCCAGATGATCAAGAGCAGTACCTGTCAGTGTTAAAGAGAAAGTTATTTTTAAAATATATAGACAGAGTTGACTAAATGGCAAATGAATATTTCTGTATAATATAACACAATATGTTTTGAATTCATAGGAAATATTAGTAAATGCAGCTGAACTAAAATGTGGTTTACGGAACAAAAAGCAAGGGAATTCTAATTGAACCCATTTATTGCTTAGTATTATATGTAGAAAATTAGACCTTAAAGTATTATATTTCCTTTGAAAATTAATTTCATGTATCAGCAGAACTCTATTTAGATAATATTAAATTCATTTGCTGCTTAAAATTTTTTTTTGTTTTGAATTTATGAAATATTCTTCCAAGATGCAGAAATATTCTTATTAGACCTGCTGGTTTGGTACACTTATTGAATTACATATTATAATTTTACTGTTAATGTCTCAGTATAGAAATTGATAACTTTGGGTGGTGGTGAGATTTTTCCTAATCTATGCAAAATATAAACCTGTCATTTTCTTATAACAGGATGATGAAAACAATAACTCGTCTTCACAAAGCTATGATGTTTCTTGAATATTTCACAAGTAATTCTTGGGTTTGGAATACTGATAATGTCAATATGTTAATGAATCAACTAAATCCTGAAGACAAAAAGGCAAGTATTTTCTGTTTTATATTAGAAAATAAGTAGCATAGTAATTAGACAGCCATTAACAACCTGAAAAATAATTGGATATTTTCCACAACCATCATGCAGCAAGAAAGTTATCGATGTATTTATAGTCTCTCATTAAAGCTTCAATCATAATTGTTGGTAATGAAATAAAATTGATTTACCTTAGAATTTATAATGTTAAGTATTTGAGAGGCAGAGATATCTTAAGAATATAATTGAAATGTTGATTCTTTTTTTTCTTTTAATGTCAGGCTCAAAGAGAACTTTGATTTCTTTATACATTTTTCCCCAAAATACTTTGTTTTCTGAATTTTGAGAAAAACCTTCTCTCAGAAATTGTTTTTCATATACTTCTACTTTTTATCATTCCACATTTTTCCCTCTGTTAGTTTGAAACAGACTCTCGGTGTGAGTTATTTTTGAGAGTATCTTAGGAATTTTTTTTTTTTTAAGACTTTTATTGGGGAATTGGGGAAGGGGAACATTGTGTTTTTTCAGGACCCATCAGCTCCAAGTCAAGTTGTTGTCCTTCAATATTAGTTGTGGAGGGCTCAAGCTCAGCTCTAAGTCCAGTCGCTGCTTTCAGTCTAGTGGTGGGGGGGTGAGGGGGGGGTCACACGCATAGTCCACCATCCTATGCGGGAATCGAACCGGTGACCCTGTTGCTCAGAGCTTGTGCTCTTAACCAGCTGAGCCACTCGGCTGGCCCCCACCTTAGGTATTTTAACATGCATACCTAATAAAGTCTAAATTACAATTTCTATATTCCTCAATGACATTCAGGACCTTAAAATGTTTTAGCTGTGTTTACCTTACATGGTTAATACATTACTTTAGATCTCTATTTAAACCTCTTAAGTAGAAATGATTATTTTGTTCATTTTATTTAGATTTAGCTATATATTTACCAATGTCTTTGCTATCAGATCCTATCTATATCCAGAATACTAGAATATGATTTATGATTTAGTTGTGGGGTCTGTTAGTAGTGAACTCTAGGTTTTTGATTGTCTGACATGTCTTTATTTCACCCTTGTTTCTGTAACATGATTTCAATACATTAAAGGTAACTTTCTTTTCATGTGTTTCTTATGTTGTTGCTGTTGAAAAGTCTAATTTGCTGCTGCTTTACAGGTGGTCTGTTACTCCTGGCTTCTTTTCAGGAGTTTTTCTCTGTGTTTGGTGTTCTGCAGTTTCACTATGAATGTGGGTGTAATTTTTTAAAGTTTATCCTGTTTCGGTTGGGCTTCCTGGGTCTGAAGTTTGATGTCTTTTAGCAATTCATGAAAATACTTAGCCATTGTTTCCTCAAATATTGCCTCTTCACCATTCTTTATCTTCTTGTGAAATTTTAGTATATGTTAGATCTATCTCTCCTCCAGGTCTTTTGACTTTAATTTCATATTTTGTATCTCTGTTTCTGGCCTGAAATCTAGATAATTTATTAAAGTTCTGTGGCACTCTATCAGCTGTGTCTAAACCACCCAATTGAATTTTTGGTTGTAGTCATTATATTTTCATTTAAAAGAATTTTTTTTAATATGATTTTTTTTTAAAGATTTTATTGGGGAATTGGGGGAGGGGAACAGCCAAGTTGTTGTCCTTCAGTCTTAGTTGTGGAGGGCGCAGCAAGCTCAGCTCCAAGTCCAGTCACCGTCCGGCCGCCGGTCGGCAGCTTGCGGCTGCTCAGCTCAAGGTGCCGTGTTCAGTCTTAGTTGCCGGGGGAGGGTCGAGGGGTGGGGAGGGAGACACAGCCCTCCATCCCATGTGGGAGTCAAACCAGCAACCTTGTTAGGAGCACGTGCTCTCACTGATCCATACTGCCGCCTAGTGGCAGCTCAGCTCTGGCACAGCTTACTGGCCCATGTGGGAATCGAACCCGCGACCCTGTTGCTCAGAGCTCACGCTCTTAATCAACTGAGCCACTTATCCGGCCCTGTATTTTCATTTTTAGGTCAATTTATTTTTCAGAGCTTACAGACATTTCTTAATTAAGCAATCTTTAGAATTTTTTCTTGAAACATGTTAAACATAATTGTTTTAAATTCTGTTTCTGCTCCTTCAAACTTCTACAGGGTGTTCAGATCTGATCTATCTGTTGTTTAAGCTGGGTGTCACTTCTGGCACCTTATTTCTGTTTTTAGGTATTTGATTGTAAATTCACATTCCTTGAGGATTTCTATGGGAATTGTTTTGAGGCCTACATTGAAATTGCAGTTTTCCAGTAGGGACTTACCTTTGCTTCCACCAATAGCCTAGTGACTATTAGCATTAACTAACTAGGTGGCATTAACAAGTCAGGAACACTTTAAAATATCTCTCACTTTAGCATAACTGAGGTAAATACAGGCCTTAAGTAGACTATAGGGCTGGTTCATGGTTACAGTTTCTCAAAGGAGATTTTTTTTTCCACCTTCCCAGAAACAGCTTCCTTTCTCTTTCCACTTCTTCTTAAAAAAATTTAATAATATGTTTTATTTAATCCAATACATCCAAAATAACATATAATTTGAACAAAAGTTACTTGAAGTTTAAAAAGTTCTTTAAAGGATATTTTACTTTGTATTTTTCATACTGAGCCTTCGAAAGCCAGTGTGCATTGTGCACCCCACAGCACATGTCAGTTCAGGCCAGCCACCCTTCAGGTGTCCCCGAGGCGCATGTGGATTGTGGCTGCCATATTGGATAGTGCAGCTTTAGTCCATTCTACTGGGTCTGTGTGACAAAAGTTCTCAAATGTGCTGTTTCTCTGCCCACTATGTGTGGTAGGTTTACTTTTTCACCCTGTGCTCTGAGGATAAAACTTGTTGGATTCTTACTTTTTTGCAGGAGTGTTCTGTAAGAACGTAGAACACTTCTGAATTTATGGGCCCACAGGCTTTATAGCCAGTTTTCCTCTCTTCCTTTAACCTTCAGCGCAGATGGTCTAAGTTAGTAGGGTCCTGCAGATACTCTCAAGCTGAAAGATTTACAGCTTCTGCTGATTCCATACTTTCCTCCACCCCGCCTTCGCCCTCCCACCCCACATCCCAAAGCACAACACATACTGCTCAGTGGATTATTAGAAAATGAGCACCCAGGTGAAGAAATAGAAATTACCCCCAGATTTCCTCATAGCGCCTATGAAATCACTACCTCCTCTCCTAACTCCATCTTGAGCTCTAACACTAAATGTTAGTTTTACCCATTTTTGACTTTGCACAAATGATAAGATACAGTATTTTTTTTTCACTTTTTGTTGATAGACATTTGAGTTATTTCCAGTTTTTGGGTATTAGGAATAATTCTTCTATGAACCACGTACACACATTTGTGTAGGATATAGATCTAGAAATAGAATAGCTGAATCAAAGGGTATTCGTATGTTCAATTTAGTAGATAATGCCAAAAGTTTTCCAGAGGGGAGTGTATCTATTTATATTCCAAGTGGCAGCATATGAGAGTTCCTGTTAATCTTCATCCTCCCTAACACTTGGCATTTTAATTTTTAATTTTTAATTTGAGCCACTTTGGTGGGTGTGTAGTGGTATTTCAATGTGATTTTAGTATGCATTTCATATTACATAAAAAGCTTATGTAGAAATGGCCAAAAATGTCAATACTAGAGAGATGAAAAGTTTACAGAAAAACAATTCTTAAGTGATTCTTAACCTTTTGAAAAGATTCTCAACTTCACTCAGAAAAAATGGAAATACAAATTAAGACTGAGATGTTTACTACTTATCAGATTTGCAAAAATGCAAACTCAACATATTCTGGTGAGGCCTTGAGCAAATGGGCGTTTTCGTATATTGCTGGTAGAAATGTATATCTTTCTCTGTCCTTTTATTTTCAACTTTCTGTATCATCTTTCAGATATTTCTTTTACAAATAGCATATGGATTTTTTTTTCCAGTCTGACAATTTTTCACCCTTAATTGGAGGATTTAATTTATAATGTAATTCCTGATAATTTTGCATTTAAATCTGACTCTTAGTACTTTCTATTTGTCCTACCTGTTTTAAGTTCTTTTTCCTTTTTGCTTTCATTGAGGTTATTTTTACAATTCCATATTTTACCATTTGTAGTAGCTACATAGAAATATATTATTTTTCAGTTGTTCTAGCAGATTACTCTGGAGATTACAGCATCCTTAATTTATCAAGGTCTAATGTAATGTTGATAATAACTCCTTTTCTCAGATAATACAAGGACTAACAGTTTATCTACTATCATTAACATATTTTAATTCTATATATGTGTTATATGCCTCATAACCATTATTCTTATTGCAGTCTATGTGATAAGTATTCATATAGATTTACCAGCATAATTGTCCTTTTATTGTTCTTTATTTCTTTTTCCATCTCAGACTTCAATCTGGAATCATTTTCATTATGCCTAAAGAATGCCCTTTAATGCACTTCCTCTAGTATGAGTTTTCTGCTCATGTCAGATTATTTCAGCTTTTATTCTTCTGGAAACATCTTTATTTTTCAAAGATACTTATACTAGTATAGATTTCTATGTCAGCAGTTTTCTTCGAGCACTTGAAAAACATCTTTGGTTTCCCATTGCTTCTTTTGATAAGTCAACTGTCAGTAGTTATTTTGGAGGTAATCTATATGGCATTTGCTGACATCTTTAAAATTTTTCTCCTTGACTTTCAACAGTTTTATTCTAATATGTCTAGTTGTATGTGTGTCCATATGGTATATGTGTATTTTGAATCTGTTGCTTGATGTCGCATTATTTTTGGAAAACTTCCAGCCATTGTCTTCTCAGATATTGCTTCTATTCCATTCTTTTCCACTCTCCTGTGGGAATCCAATTATACATATGTATGACCTTCTCATATGTTCTATCTTAAGTCAAGTCTCCATTTTAGTGTGATGTTACTTTAATGACTTACCGTATTTCCCCATGTATAAGACGTTCCCATGTATAAGACGCACCTTAATTTGGGGGCCCGAAATTTGAAAAAAAATGTATTACAGAAAGTTATTGAACTCAAGTTTTATTTATCATAAAATTCATACAACTCATCATCACCGTCAAATGCAAGTAAAAAAAATCTACAACCACTACATAAGACGCACCCAGTTTTTAGACCCCATATTTTTTTAAAAAGGGTGCGTCTTATACATGGGGGATTATGGTATTTATGGTAGCTTTTTTTTTGTCTAAAACTTGCTGTTTTTAGATAAGTGATGGTATATAGTGAATAATCTGTTTATCACTCCAAATGTGTGGAGGAGCACTTTGTAGTGCATAGCCCTCTTATTTTGTCATGAACTATAATAGCATTTTTGTAAAGCTTTCTTTTCTAGATTTATTGACTGTTTTCATCAGATGGCCTAGTTACTGTTGTTTAAACTCCTAAGCCAGCTTTCATGACATATTCTTTCTCTTGATGTCAGTATTATTCTCTAGGAAAATTATTCTGTGTGGTATGCAGGATGTAGATAGAAACTGGAAATAAGTATGTTTATACAGGTATAAAGTGGTGAGGAATACATAGATCTATTTGGACAATGGGATTTTGTCTTTTTTTTATGTTGTAGGCTTTTTTCTCCTCATACTTTGTGTGTATATATATATATTTTCTTCAAATGTTGACACGAGTTTCCAGATTATCTTCTCAATGTTTCTGTGTTTAATAGAAAGTATGGAATAGAAATAAGAACTTCTTTGTGAATAACAGTAAGATTTTTAAAATTTAATATTGTAAACAGTTTGTAATCATGTCATTTGGAATTAGCCTTTAGAAAAACTATGAATTTTTACCTAGTTGTGAAACAAAATTAAGAAAGTAACCAGTCATTCTTTTTGTTTATGTAGACTTTTAATATTGATGTACGGCAGCTACATTGGGCAGAGTACATAGAGAACTACTGCATGGGAACTAAGAAATATGTTTTGAATGAAGAAATGTCTGGCCTCCCTGCAGCTAGAAAACATCTGAACAAGTAAGTTTTACATGGGTTTGGTTTCCTCTTGTCTTCCTTAGGAAATATTACACATATTTTGCGGTGGGGGACGGACAGGGGAGGGTATATTGAATGAAAGATACTGCTAATCTGTTGTTTTAGGAAAAGTGCCTTTCGATTGGAACCATGGTAGTGTTTTTTTAGCTTAATATTGTTGAAGCTTGATAGCTTCATCGATTTATGCTGCTTCTTAGCACTATGTCCAGGTGGAATTTAGTTTTTAAAAGAACTATTATTTTCTATTATATTGCTACTGAAGAAGTAAAGATATTAAGAGAAAGTAAAAGTATAGTTTAAACTGGAGGTAATTTATTTATTTAAATTTTACCCTACTCAAATGCATCTTTGGAAAAGAAAAAGAGATATAATAATACATGATTCAGTGTGTGATTTTTTTCTGTTTATAAAACAGTTATAATTATTCCCTTGGTCTTTTTATAAAAATAACACGTAATGATTGTTTAAAAAAAAAAAACTCAGAAGAGGAAAAATCACTGTTAATTGATCATTCAGAGATGCAATTAAAATTTTAATCTCTTTTATTTGTAGGTTATTTAATACAATTTTTATAACAGTTTTCAAGACTTTTATGTTATTCTTATTATCCCTCCAAACTCCATGAGGCTTTTCAGGACAGTTAGTTGTATAGATGAGGAACTGAGGTTTTGGGAAGTTGTGTTTGCCTTGGTCATATTGTATTAAGTGGCAAAACAAACAAGAACAATGCCCTTTTGACATCGAATTCAAAGCTGCTTTGTCAACACCCATTATTCATATATTATAGTCCTATTTTGCACTGACTATTGAAGTTGAAAGAATGTATGTAACATTGCACATCTAAAGGTTTGTGTCCCTTTCTGACACCATTAAAAACATCAAAAATGTTTTGAAACCTTAGCGAGACAACATGCATGTTGCTCTTTGAGAATGGGAGGGCCCTCCTATCTAGAGCTAATGCCGTGTTTGATTCACGAATGAGTCCTTGTCCAGTGGCCTTTGATCATGTGACTGTCAGCCATAACTGAAGGAGTAAGTTCATTTGTCTGACAACTTATAAGCAGCTAAAGATGTAAAAAAAAATGTTTATTTTCCCTGTAGGATGATATATATATATGTAAAGAGCAAACCTTTTTAGATTAAATAGGAAGTTCTAGATATGTAAGGGGTATGTCTGTTTTACCTACAACATACTTTCTGTGTGGCACAGTACTGGGCACACAGAAGGGTGCTCAGTCATACTTGTTGAATGAGTAAATTTGCATCCCAAATGTACTGTGATAAAGAGCTTTGTGTTATCCATTGTTAATAGAGGTATTAATTTGTTTGATGGACTGCAGTTCAGAATATGCACAGTCAGGTTTGATGTTTGCTAACTTTCTAACTTAAGGATTTCTAGTTAGTTTTTAAATAAATTTCAAATTAATGTGGATTTGAACTTTGATTATATTAAAAACTGAGCATTAATTATCTGCCATCCAACAATATTTATTCCAGAAAATACTGTCTAATAAGTCTCTTGATTTACTTTCCAGGTTGAGGAACATACGTTACGGTTTCAATACTGTCCTTGTGATCCTGATCTGGCGCATTTTTATTGCAAGATCGCAAATGGCAAGAAACATCTGGTACTTTGTGGTTAGTCTGTGTTACAAGTTTCTTTCATACTTCCGAGCATCCAGCACTATGAGATACTGAAGACAAGAATTTAGCATTAGAACATCTATGCATATGGTGGTCTAAATGCACAAAATGTAAAATGTACTTAAGTCATCTCACCTTTTGTCAAGACATTAAACCATCTTAGATCGGAGTGTGGAGTAAATTATGGTACATTTTATGTAACATTTTAATGTTTATGCTCATAAAAACCTAGTGAACACATGCGGTATGCCAGCTCAAATCTGCAATAGCCACCAAAACCATGACTTGATATTTGGATCCCTCGGGAAAAGGGGTGGGGTGAGGGTAGGCGTGGGGACATAGGAACACTGACCAGCATAACTGTGCAATTCTGGAACATGTTAATTAAAATATGCCTTAACATATAGTGAATTTCTAATTCTGATATTTAGTGCAATGGAAAGCATTTATCTGGACAGGAATACTAGCTAAGTTGGTAAATATTTGATTCTTCAGTGTTTTGTTTTTTTTTTTCATCAGTTGAAGGGTTTCGTTTTAATAAAATTATAGCCAAACTATTTTCACATCATCCTGTAATTTATTGAGTGGTCTCAGACATGAAAGGCATGTTCTCACTTTCCTTTCTCTGATTAGAGGTCTGATGCATATCATTTTTCTATAAGCAATCAGTTGCTTTCATAATCAGAAGGCTATCTACATATTATTTTAAAGATCTTACTGGATCTAAATGGGTTTGAAAATCCATATCAACATATGCTATGTGTTTCTTGAAGGAAAATTAAAATGAATTCAATAAGACTATTAGCATAAAAAAAATTATACATTTTTCTTGTTCACATTATGACCAAATAAACATCAATCCTGTGATACGTTGTTCTTGTTTTGAAGTTGGAGGATTTCTTGAGACTTTGGCAAGTTGGGGGTGTGGGTTGGGAAGGGACTCGCCATACTTGTGCTCTCCTCCCTTTATAAATTTTATTAATAAGACTTTAAAAAGGCTTATGCTGTCTTTCCAATGAAAACTGAAAGTGCATTATTATGGAAGAATGTATTTGCAGGTAGTCATAACATTAGGAAAATGTGCTCACGTGTGTGTGTGTAAACACATACTAACTTTTAACCTTGAGAGCTGAATTCCTTCAAGAAAAATAAAATAATGCATAAAATAATGTATATAAAATTAAATAAAGGACTTTATTTACATACCACATAAAGTAGCAAACTGTTGAATGAGTTTGAAGATATTTATTTTTTCTGCATGTGGTTTTAGCTTTAGAAAGAAATGCATTATAGAAACAAGCAATAGTAAGAAAATTAATGTATATTTTAATGATATAATTCCCTTTAAACCTTAGTAGTTAACGCTCCTTACTGTTTTAACATATATTTGGTTTAACAGATTGATCAGCATAATGTGTTCTAATTTAGCTGATCAAGTTGTACTATATTTAAATCATCAACAGTGTATCTTGAATATGTTTAATGAGGTCATTTCACAATACAAAAAATTGCATAGAACTTTACGTCTTAATTTTCTTTGTCACTTTAAATGCAATGTAAAAGAAGTTTATTTTGTTATTGTGAAAAAAACTAAATGTAAAGGAAATCACCTTCTTCCATGCAGGTGTGTAATCTTGAAAAGGAAAAATGCTTCCATGTTGAAGCCAAATTTTCCATAGTAAAACATTTAAACATTATTTTGAAAGAAATATGTATATAAATACATATGTATTCTTTGGAATGATACTAAAGTCTGGTCTAGGACCATACCTTGTATAAGGTGTGAGAGACAAACCGTAACAGTATCTAAAGATGGAATAAATGATGATGCCTTTGATTTAAAGTGGCCCGCGTAATTAACTATAGATGCTGTGTACACTGAGTGCGCCATCTCTCCATATATATTTGCATAATATGTTGAAAACATGCTCACATTTGTATGATTTTTATACGTCTGCCAAATATACTGAGAATCAGATGGACTGTCTTTGTATCTTGAAAACGAATCAGGTACAACTTCAGTAGACAATGTGAAATTCATATGGGGTGTGTATCTTTCGAACTGTATCATTGTTTTTTGGAATCTAACATAAAGAAATGCTAACCGGGAGGGTACTGAGGCCACTGCATTAATTTTATGTATTTAGAATTCTGTTGTTAAAAGAAAGCTAATGAATAGATGAGCATGTCATTTCGGGATTTAGTTCTAAAATTAGTATAAAGCACATATAGATTGTAATCCCCACTAACTAGACTTCAAGTTTAACTTGAATTTAAAGATTTTGGAAATCATTTCTGTTTGTGTCATTTGCTAGACATGCTTTTTAGTTCTGTTTGATTATATTTTGTATACAAACTCAATTTTAACAGGATAGCCTATTAAAAAATTAAATAAATTTAACATTTCCTTTAACTCACTTGATAAAGCTGTATTGTAAAACATGTTTTTCCCCTCCATTCACTCTTGAGTCTTATAATCCTGGCATATGCATTTGTCAATTATGATATCACTGTCATTGTATTTAAATTTGACCTGGCAACATTAATATGTCCTAAAACTCAACACAGAGAAGCATGGCAATATGTTTTTTGACTTAAGGATGGTATAAAATAAACATTTTCAGAATCTGTGTAATAAAGCTTGGAAGCAGGGAGGAAAAAAACTCTTATTTCTTCCCTTGTCTGTGTTTGTTGGAACTGGTTCAGGGTTTCTTGCTTTTTGTTTTAAATGTAAATTGATAATCTTTTTATAAGAAATACATAGACGCATTATTGGGTGCCTTTGTTTGTAAACCAAAAAGTAATAAATGAATCCCTATATTTCCATTATAGTATTTATTGTATTTTTACAGCAATCATCTTGAAAAGTACCAGTGAGATCATGTGTTAGGATTACAGGAAGCAGCCCTCACTCACCCTTCTTACCCTTCTTCAGGTGTGGTCATTACTTGTATGCTAATTTTATTAAATTCTAAGTTTCTTACACAGCATTTTAGGGGAAGCAGATAGTCAGGATGAACACTTTTTAAGGTATTATTTTTATGTATTAGCGAAGATGAGGGAGTTTTTTCTGTTTTCTGGGACCGGCAGGGTTGTCATTAGGCTCCAGCTACTCTCCTCCACATTGAATGATAATTTATAGGTACCTCGTAGTAATTTATCTATTGATTAAGTATAAGGGATCATTCACGAGTAATAGAGACGGGCTGTATAAAAGAAGGAAGCATCGGGCTGGGGTACAGGAGAGTATAAATAGCCAAGCGTGCTCTTGGATAACTCCAAGCCCTGACCTGAAACCATTTAGCACAGACTTGCTCTATTTTGAGAAAAAGCCTCTAACCTTTTGCATGAGAAACCAGAGAAAGGAATGCGTGCTGCGTAACTCAGTATAGAAATGAGCTAATTAACAGTTTCTGTGTAAAAAAAATGAGATGCTTTCTTATTGAGTTAATATTTTTATCTTGAATCATTTTCTAGTCTTAGAATGAATTTGTCTTTTTTTAATGGTGGCGCATCCTCTTAGCACACATCTCCACTGCCCTTAAGATTCTTAAACAAATCATTGTTAATTGATAATAGTTGTGCATAATTGTTAAATAATTCCTTTGATTTTTCTTAAAGAAAAATTTGAGTACCATTAGTTAAGTTTGATGTGCTCCTTTTAAGTTGATGGCTCTCAAATACATTTATATCAAAAAAATGTAAAGTGGTGAGTTTTAGTTTTCCTTACTGTGTGTCTGAACTCAGAACTAAGGCTATAAATGTCTTTTTTGTGTGTTTTTTTTGTCACAGATCACAGACTATATACCTATAATTTTATAGAAGAGAAAGAGAGGCAGTGGAGATTTTTCTGAATTCATTAAAATATACAAAAATTTTTATTCTCTTTGAAATATTTACCTTAAGATTCTCTTCTAGGCATTTAACTTAGTTGTCACATTACAGTTTTATGAGGTTGAATTAGGTGTCCTCCAGAGATGTTTTAGAGACAGAATTCCTTTATTTTCTGCTGTTGTGCAAAAAAGCTAATATTCTCTTTTCTCTTTACCTCTCTCTTTCCCTCCCCCTACCTCTCTCTTCAGTTTTTCAGAGCATGATGTAACTAGAAAGCATTAAAGATTTGAATCATATAAAAATGCTTATGTTTGATAGTCTGTGACCTATAAAGATAATTTCATATGACTCAACCTAGTGTAAGAGCTGCTTTATTGGTTTTATTTTTGAACAAACACCTGAACCTAAACATACAGATAAATACAGTTTGATTTAAAATAGTTGCCCCAGGAGATTGGATATTTATTTCATCAGTACTTAATTATTTGGCATATATTGGGTTGTCGGAAAAGTCATGATGTATTTTTTGTTTTTCTTTGCAGAAATGCATCATGACTTTTCTGACAACCCAATAATACCTAATTTTCTACTTTATGTTAACATCTTTCACAGGTACCTGTCATTTCTCCCCACTTAGTCTTTGGTTTCTTGAGAGGAAAGCCAGCTTTGCACCTTTTACATTGTAGAAATAACACTAGGGAACATTTGTTGAATAGTTACTATGTGCCAGGTTCTATCTAAGCATTTTACATGTACGAACCCACTTATACCTCACAGCAACCCTTTGGGGAGGGCACTTCTATTACCCATGTTATATAGGTTGGTAACTAAGGCATGTGACGTTAATAATTTACCCGTGTCACAATGCTAGTGGCAGAACCAAGGTTTGAACTCAGGTCATCTAGCTCCAAAGCCTACTGCACTTGTTGGCCACACTATCATGCCTTTCTAGACTATGTGGAGAGGTTCTCTGACATGCTGTTGTACTCAAACGTCGATTTGGCTCCTTCATTTCTAAAATCCAGCATTCATCCATTCAGCAAATATTGGGTACCTGTTATGGATTAGGCGCTATGTTTTTTTATTGCAACAACCTGTTGATACCACTCACCATACCAAGCTTCTCAAGTGGTCCAGACGTGAGTATGACATACTGCCTGCCTGCTAGGATTTTATTACCTAACATAGGAAAATAAACAATTTTAATGTAACATAAAAGAGCAAACTAGTGAGAGCAGAGAGGAGTGATGTAATGCTTAGCATTTCAGGGAACAGCTCATACAAACGTGACATCTAAGTTGTGGTTTGAAGTCTGATTGGGAGAGAGGCTGGGATAGGGAAGCATTCCAGGTATGCAGTGTGTATAGAGGCTGGGAAGTGGAGAACAGTGAGGACATTTTTTGGTGCTCAAGGGCAGGGCGACTAAGAAAAGATGAGGCTGGCGGAGCACTTGGGGGCCAACTGAAGGCCTTTGCATGCTCAGAAGGCACTATATAGGCTGTCACAACCTCAAAACACACCCCATTCCTATTAAATAATAATAAATTTGGGGGCTTCATATGAACTGACACTTTTTTGTTCTAAATGAATTTAAGAGAAAAAGGTCTGATACAGAGATGTGAAAATATTGTTCTAATTTCTAATTGTCTAAAATATTTTAATTCAGCTAATAAAAGTTGCTATCAGAGAAAGAATATGGGGAAAATAGCCTTCCCTAAAATGTTAAATAACAGTTTTAAAAAAAGGAAGGATTTGTCAAGCACTATGCTTATTTAAGTTGGATGAGTTCACATTCTTTGTAGTATTGCTGGAGTTTTCAAACAATTAGGTCATAAATTAATAAAGCTCACACGAAAACCTCATCTCCCTGGAGGATGCATATCCCTCTGCAACCTACTAATAAACTACAAGTCCCAAGGTAATTTCCACTAACCCCCAAGCCAGGTGCTCCCATACCTGGCCTGTGATCAAAATCACTAGGATAACAGGTTTTCAGAACACCTCCCTCCCGCACCCCCCTTAAGTTTCTGATTAGGTTTAGGGAGAAGCCTAGGGATCTGTATTTTTAAAATTGTCTAATGATGATCCAGGTTTGGGTTTCCCTCTGCTAAGCCAGTGGTATGTACAGAAGGGTCATCTGAGGAGGTCCACACAACACACATGCCTGGGCCCCACCCGGCGACCTTTTCATTGCAGCAGAGATCTGGGATGGCGCCCAGACACATGTATTTATAACAAACCTTGTGGGCGATTAGACATATTCAAGGTGATTCAGGAACTGCCCGACCCTTTTCCGGAAGTTTCTGGGAAGAAACTTGGCCCCTGTTGGAAGAAAAGATTCCAGATTTTTTTTCCCCAGTAAGACAAAAGCAGATGATAAAAATGTACAAAATTGCAATTCTTAGCAATTTCCAGCAAATTCCACTGCCATTTCAGTATAAGCATGCTGATTGTTTTTGTGAGTATTCCAGTATTCCGTATCTGTGCGTCTCTAACATACTATCACAGTGTAACTGTAGAGCACAGTACCTGGTCACTTCTAAAATTTTAAAAATAATATAACAAAACTCTTCTATAAGGACAGAGAAGCAGGATTGTGCAGTGGAAAGAGCATTAGTTTTGCTGTGGGTCTAGGTAAGAATTGACTGCCAGTTCCCAACTGTGTGACCATGAATGAGCCAACTGCTCAGCCTCAGTTTCCACCTCTGTAAAATACCCACCTGGGAAGGTGATTGTTAGGATTAAATGATATAATGAATATAAACTGTGTGGCACACAGTAAATGTTCAGTGACTATACCCTGAAAATCACCAAAATGTGCCACACCATGGAATGAACTGTTAGAATTAATGTGACCCAACTTATATTCTCCAGTTTACACTATGATTTTCCTATGATTTCTATCACATTTTCTTTTTTATCATTAAGGAATACAAATTCTGTATATATCGAGTAAAAATATTTTAAGAATCAGTCGTCTTGTCCCCATGCAATGTTAATATGATTACTTTGAGCATCCCTCTCCACTGGCTTTTCAGCAGCCAACGGCTCTTGCCCACTGGAACAGAATGAAGATTCTTCAAAACTTCACCCAAGAACCAAATTCCCACTTACTTCAGCCATGGGCAGAAGAATTCTTCAGAGATGGCCATCTCCCAAATTATTCATCTCCACAGATTTTCCTGTTAGCCACACCTTGAGACATCTCACCCTATTTACCCCAGTGATCTGTAGTCAGCCGGTTGGTTGTCAAGCAAACAACCGTTTGTCTTCTTTCTGGGGTTGAGAGATTTATAGTATGTGATTTGGGCCCTGTTTGTGTTCCAAGAACATTTTGCGAGGTTCCCTCCTCTTGTATGTATTTAAAAGAGATAAGTCAAACAAAACTCAGTTTTTCTATAATAGTTGTTTCTATAACTTGGCTCCTAGAGCATTTTACATTCCATGAGCCCTATAGCTCTCAGCCCTGAAAAATTAAAGGCACGAGGACAATCAGTGGCCTGTAATTGGAAAGAGCCTAAACTCTCCAGAAACAAACTCCATTTAACTGAAGTGGAAGGGAAACCATTCCACCCTCACACATAATATGTATATTTAAAATCTTCCTATTTGAACAAGGCTCCTTCGATCAAAAATCTTCAGAGTTTCACTTACAATTAGAAATTGCAGGGTGTACTGCGTGTGTGGAGAAATTGTTCAGTCACACACTGTTAGCTCTAGATGTGGGTCTTCGCTGTTCCAGGCATCCCACACAGCTTTCTCATTTCCAAAGGAGAATGTACAGTGTTTCCACATTCAGTTGCCAGGGTTTGTTTTTCTTCTAGGTTTATTTTTTATCCATTGCAGTTTAAGCCAATACGTTCACAAAACAGCCTAGTTACCTTTTCCTCCTTGGCTAGCACTTTCTAGTTGTTGCTTTTGAGTTGAATTCCCAATTCTGACTGAGGACGGCCCCCCACCCCTGACCCCAGAAGTGTTTTTGTCCCTACAGCAGACCCACTCTCTCCTTCACACTGCTCTTTGCCACAGCAAGCTGGCCTTCGTGGATGACAAGAGTTGATTCCCTTGCTCTCTGGCTTCCAGGTGGGTTCAGCCAATGAGAGGCATGGGCAGAAGCGAAGGACAGGAGGAGAGAGGACGGGATTGACTTCCCAGTCACCCCTGGGCTCTGGGCAGTGGTTGCATCCCTGTCCCACAGGCCACGGCTTCTGTAGGTGGCCTCCCTCACAGCTCACGGCTCTCAGCATCCCAGTAATTGCCTCCCCTTGCCTGCCGCTCTCCATTGTTGCTGGCGGTCATCTGTGTCCCTTGTTGGCTGCCTTAGCCCTGTCATGCTTTTGTAGTTCCTTCCTGAAACTATCTTACTTTTTCAGTGTGCCATCTGTTTCCTGTCTGGACTTGGATACAGCTCCTTGTCTGCAGCTTGGCAGTGCTGGTGCCTTCACTGGTAGAGTTCAGGCCCCCACATGTGATGGAAGAAAGCCTACTGGTCCTGAAAAAATGTACACTGCCTTTCCATTTCAAGTTGGCTGCTACTTCCATCCGTTCCTGAAGTGAGCACACCATTATTCCATGGAAATCATTCCTGCTTTGACACATATATCACTATAGAGCAGGTTGCTAAATTCACAGATTTGGACAGCCCACCAACATTCAGAAGGCACATTCTTTGACTGAAAAAACTCCACTATTTCTACCCAGTCTGTCTTCCTCTATTTGTACATTCCAACACACACACACACACACACACACACACACACACATATTTCTATGTCAGACAATGGACTAAAGTTGTATTACTTCAATATAGGGCACCCATTCCCTAAGACCAGCTCTGGAAAAGAAATGTTCAAGTTTGTCCAAAATGGAAATTATCTCATACCTGCACCCGTTTTTCTCATCTCACCCCCAAATTCTCTCCCTGTGTCCCATTAGTAAAGACCTATCATCCACCCAGGTAAGCTAGAAACAGGAATCATTCTGACCCCTCCTCCTCCTTATACTAAATATTGCATCAGTCACCAAATCTTTTCCATTCTATTCCCTTAACGTTGGGGACATACTAACTTACTCCCATTTTCACTGCTACCACTGTGTTCCAGAGAGCAACATGTCTCTCACCTAGATCGTGACGACGTCTTTCTAATTTGTTTCCGTGCTTCTAGCCTGGTTAATCTCCAAAGCATGCTGTTTCCAGCAGCGTGACCTTTCTAGCTCACAAATAACACACTATCTAAGGCTCATTGTGATCTGGATGATGGCTTCTCGTCCCTCACAATTTCCTCTCTCACCACCATGCCCCAACCACTTGTTTTCTACCAAAATTCTAATCTCTCTTGTCTTTGTCATGATGTCCCTCTACCTGCAACATTCTGTCTGCTCTCACCCCTCTTGCACATACATTTCAGTTTAGGCATCAAGTCTGTATCAGGAATGCTTTGAACTGCAAATATCCCAAAACACAGGCTGCAGCTGAATTTTCATGCATAAGAAGTCTGTAGGTGCTCTCTGCCAGCAAACCCATCCACAAGCATGAGTACACCTCGGGTGATTCAAAATCGATTCCTCACTCAGACAACTCTCCTGAGCTTCAGATCCGTATTTCCAGTCTACCTGTTAACCCTCAAGGATTGCAAAAACACTTTCCAAAGCTCCTTCTAGTTAGAAATTTCTGGAGTCAACTGGACTCATCTTTTGAAATACCAGGAAGTAGTAAGGACCAGGCTGTCAGGGAGCCTCACTGGGGTGAACTCAGGGCAGGGGTCACCTGGAAGACTCCAGTAGGCAGGAAGGGCATTGACCCTTGCAGCCATCCATTTGACCCTCTCTCCATGTGTCTACCCACAAATGTTCCCTGTGCCAGGTTCTTGGTCAGGTGCTGGGAAGGTAACTGTGGCTCCAATACCTTCTCTGTCCTTAAGGAACTCAGAATCAGTGGGGGTGACATCATGGGGAGCACAGCAGCCCTCAGTGTGACTCAGGCAGATGATGGGACCCGTAGCATGAGGGCCTCTTCTCGCCCAGTCATTCCCACGGCTTCTGGACCTAGAAGCCAGTGCCAGGCAAGCAGGAGACACTGAGAAATCAGCTCACGGGAGCTAGTACCGGCCATGAGGCCACGAGCCGAGCTGGTAAGAGCTGCCAAAGGAAGAGTCCAGCCCTGGGTCTAAGATCCACAGGGTGGGCAGGAGTACGAGGCTGTGGGCCCTATGGGAGTCCTGTTGGTCCCAAGCCCTGAGATGTCTGGGCACAGGATGTAGCAGAGCTTTGAGGGATGGGGGGAAATGCAGTGAATCCAGAAACAAGGGCAAGTAACAGCGGCTGGCAGATGTAGGGGCAGGGTGGGGTGAGGGGCACCAATGCTGTCCATGACAGGTGGGAAGGGCACAAATGCAGGGAGTGGAGAGAGAAGGTCAACTTCCTCCCGGGGTGGGAGGGTACTGTTTCTAATGGCTCCTTCTCAGGTGAGCTCACTTGGTGGTTTCATACACTGTCCCTTGCGCGCCTTTTGCCTGCCCCTCCCCCTCCAGGTCTGACCTAGGAGGGGGCTGGATTAAGGGATTGACTGGGGGGGCTTGCCCGTCAGGATCTTCAAAGAGAGAACGTCACAGTGAATGAGGAAGAGGAAGGTCATCCCTGAAACGAGAAGCTGCCCCAGAGGCTCTGACTCCGCTGAGGGGTCGGGCCAACAGAGGGGAGGCTGACGAAGCCCTCTCTGCGAAGGGAGGTGCCCCAGACCTGCCACGGGACTGCAAACATGGTTTTTCAGGCCTCTGCTGCTTGGGGAGCTTGAGGCAGTCCCCAAACTCATCTAGAGTACTCTTCAACCTGGGAATCTTTTCTCCGCTTGCTACAGACACGCAGTTCTCATATCTGAAACCTAACCGCTTAGGCCACCTTCTCATACAGGCAGATTCAGTCATGCTGTGATGAAAGACGCTCTTTGGAAAGTCTGATGCTTCTCGCCAATATTCCGATAGGCGTTACCTGACTGGGGCCCAAGGAGGTGGGGCAGAAGAAGGCCTGAAGCGGCCTTTTGGAAGCCTCAGCAGTAACGTTGTTTCTGGGCAATTGCAGCCCTTCTATTAGCCCTGGCACTTGCTGAATATTGGCATGAAAAAGGCAGCTTAAGGTTTCTTAAGATATGTACTTGTCTGTGGGAGAAAAGTGAGAGGAAAAAAGGGTTAGCACGAATGCCCAGGCTGTTGCTTATCTGCTGGAACAAATTTTCTTGCCCTTAGTTGCAGGGGAAAATAAAACAAAAACAAAGCACGACTCTTCTGGGCATCCCTAGTGAGCTGCGGCTATTTTCTGCCTTCTCCATCCTCCACAAGTTCCTCCACCAGCTCAGATTCCCTCTCCCCAAATTACAGAGAGCCTCAGGCAGGAAGCCCTCCACTTACAGACTCCCTTCTTGGTGCTGCCACCCTTCCCCCGGGTCCCAGGAGCTGCAACTCTCCACCTGTTCGAGGCCAGCCCCCACCCCAACCCCACCCCCCATCCTCAGGTACCCTTCTCCTCCTGACCATTCCAGAAGGACTATTTATCCATGATTCTTTCGAACCTGCTGTTCTGCCTGCTCCCTTCCCTGTTCCCCCAGCCACCTGCTCAAATGTACCCCATTCACAGACAGGCACTCCCTTCACGGGCTCCTTCTCACACTAACACTTTCTCGTTTCTCTCCCATTACCTCCAGTCTTAAAAGAGTGGTCTTCTCTCTCAGCACCCTCTCTTGCCACCCACGCTTCAGCACATTGCAGTCTGGCTAGTCGCAGCCAATGGATTCTTGTCAGCAAGTCCTTATCTCATTTAACCTCGCTGCACCAGTTGGCAGTTGACTAGTTCATTCTCTTTGACTCTTCCCCCCATCTCTTGGCTTTCCCTACCACAGTTGCATCCTGGGTTTTGCTAATCCCCTTTACCAACGTTGCTGTTGTGCCTTTTCTCTCCGTAAGCTCTGTCTCAACACTCTTCTCACCTTCAGGTACGCTCTCTGGCAGCGACCCGTCAACAAGCATGAGTTCCCCTCTGATAATCTCAAATCTATATCCTCAGCCCAGACACCTCTCCTGAGCTTCAGATTCATATTTCCAGAGTCTTCCTGTCAACCCCCAAAGATGCACATAGTTTCAAAAAGGAACCGGTCATGTTCCCAACGCCCAATTCTCCCTTCTCCTGAGAGGGGAATCACCTGACTTAGTCAATGGCCTCAATACACGTGGTTGCTCAGCTTGGCGTTGCTGGAGTCAGAAGCCTGGGAGTCATTCTTGCTCCTCTGCTTGTGACGTGGCCTCAGTCCTCCTCTTCACCCGCTCCCTCTCCCCTGCCCTCTCTCCTTCTTCTCCTTTACCATTGCTCAACCCTGGTCCTCATCACCTCCAGTCACTCCAACATTCGCCCTAGTACAGTCACTCTCTCCTCTCTGGCACTCCTCACATTCCTCCCATGTAACCAGAACAGTCTTTCCAAATCACAGAGAGGCCATTGTCAGGCAAGTGGGAGGCACTGACAAGTCAGCTCACAGGGGAGGGGACCTCCCATGAGGCCATGAGCAGTGCTGGGCTGGTAATAGCTGCCAAAGGAAGAGGCCAGGCCTGGAGCTGATCATCTCACTCCTCTGCTAGATACCTTCAATGGCTCCCCATTGCCCAAAATAAAGTACAGTCTCCTCAATGTAGAGTATAAAACCATCCTTGGTCTGGTTCCTGTTGACTCCTCCATTTGTTTCCCCCTCTCTCTCCCTGCCTTGCATTTTCCCACTCAGGTAACACCAAGCTGACACCTCTGAAATTTTGCTCATGCTGTTTCTTCTGTCTGGAATGTCACCTTTATACTTTAACTTTCCCTATGTACTGTTTTAAGTCTCAATTCAGGCGTTCCTTCTCCAAGACACACTTTGATTTACATGGCCCTTCTCTGTGCTTGCAACTATGATAGCTTTTCCACCACTGCATTGTAGTTGCTTATGCAACAGGGCCAAATGCGAGTCAGAGTTGGTGGACTGGGCACCAGCTTGGATGCTATTTACATGAGCTGATATGCATAAGGGTAATTTTACATTAAGTGTGGGATCAGAAGACAGAGAAAAAGATGGGAGGCAGGAGGACATTAGGCTGTTGATAGGAGGTGTTTATTCTCTGCCAAGCCCCTTGAAATGTTTGTGAGTCCTGGTATAGAGGTGAGTCACAGACCTTGTGAGACTCTGGGCTCAGGCAGCACTATTTTGGGGTCCCCAAGTAACAAAAGTCCAATAAGAACGTAAGGAGAGGCCATTCTCTCCTCCTGGATATGGAACCCAGTTTTGGCCACAATCCTTGGCACCCAGCCCTACCGTGTATGGCTGCACATGGGAACTGGGACAAAAGGCTACGAATGGGGCTCAAGTCACCCCAAAGCAAGGAAGATCTTTCTCTACTTTGCACAGAAGGCTTTATGGTCTTGGGACAGTCCTACTGAAGTAGGCATGGCTTTGTCAGGAAGGGCATTGTCATTTCTGGGTGTGTGGATACTCCCTCATTCAGCTGTGAGGACAGAGGACATGACAAGGGAGAACCAGGGCAAGCTGTAAGGTAAGAATCAAGGTTGGTTAAGCTGATGGGTTGGGTCATGATTATATACAGCAAGCACTCACTCGGAGCTTCAAGAAATATTTGAGGGAAACTGCAAGGAATTAAACGTTGTGAGTGAGTTATTTGAATTAACGGGTCCCCCTTTGTACAAGTATTCACAAGCCATTAAGGATTGGAGACATTGAGTTTATAAGTATCCCCATAACTGAACCACAAAATCTGAGGATTGGGACTATTGTTATTCCTTTTTGGCTCCTCGGGGCTCAGCACAGTGCCTGGACGCAGCAGATAATAAATGGATGGATGGATGGATGGATGGATGGACGGATGGATGAAAAGACCGTCTGCTGATTCCCTGCCCTGAGTCCTGGGGGCTTGGGGAGGCCACAGCAGACCTGCACAGACCAGTCCCAACAGCAATTAATCTCTCTTGTTTCTTCATGCAGGATAATAGCCCTGTGACAGTGAGAGACTTGGCTGTCACCCAGGAAGATGCAAAGCAAAACAACCAGTGGTGGATCAGGTTTGTGCAGTGGCTCTGGTGGCTGTGAGCTATGGATCTTTATGGTGCCCTGGGGAGAGAGGTGTGACTCTATGAGGTGCTGCCTCCACAAGCACAGGCTCCTCTTTCCCCACAAAAAAGCCACTAAATCAATACATTCTTGGGCAGCCAAGGCGCCAGCCCAAAGCAAGGAGTTGGCAGAGGCAGCTTTGGGCAGCCCCGGAAGCAAACACCATGCCCAGGCTCTATTCCGCCTCCTGCTTCCATCCCACAGCTCTCTCCGGCCCCTTTCTGACTTGACTGAGGGCCAGGAGAATAGTGGGCGTGGCGTCCTCACACCATCTACAGGGAACCCACTACAGCCGTCTGCAGACCATGTCCTGCCGAAGTTGCTGAAGGAAGATGCCTGGGGGTTACCTGGCCATGGGTCCCTTTCCTCCGTTTCAAGAAACCACCATTTTCCTCATGACTGAGAGGAACAGGCTGCTGTAGGGAAAAGAGCAAAGGCCTTTAAAACCAGAGAGATCTAGGTCAAAGACCTGGCTCTGCCCTTTGGGCACCTTAGGCAACTCATTTACCCTGTCTGAGCCTCAGTTTCCTCACCTGTAAAACGATTGGCTGTGAAGATGAAACGTGGTCTTGTAAAGTACCCAGGCCAATGCCTGACTCAATGTCAGCTTAATAAATGCTAGCTTTTATAATCATTAACAGGCAAGTCTTTGGTCCCCTCCTGGAATGAGGACCCTCATACAGGCTCAGAGCAGATTCTGACAATCCAGTGGTGCCCCCTGTACTTAACCTAAACATACAAGAGCAATATGGGCCAAGGGTCTGCTTTCACAGAGCTGGTGCACCAGGTCTTGGAAGTAAATTCAATTTGGCAATTTATGTTTTTTAAGTGCCTACTTGTGTCCATCCTTAGTCTGGAGTTTCAGAGGGAAGATGGCTCCATTCTGGGGCCAGGGAAAGGCTGACCGGGAATCTGAGCAAGAGCCCCCGGGAAAAGGGTGAGCTGAGCTCTGTGTGAACATACCCACCGCAGCTTCCAGGGATGCCTGCTGGGTTTTTAGAAACAGTGGGAGCCATTTTCTTGCAGATGGGAAGGAATTTGGTGGCGCTGAGTCATCTGCAGGAGGACCCAAGGCCCATAGTCTAGCCACGAGGTCCTTTCCAATTTGGCCCTACTTTCTTTCCGCTTACGTCTCACATCCAAGCTTGCCCTTCACCACCCGGATGATCAGTTCTCAATGGGGCTGCCACTGCCGTCTCAGGCAGGACAATTCTTCATCATACATGACTGTCCTGCACATTTCTGGACATTCGACTTCACCGGCCTCTGCTCACTAAATGCTTGTAGCACTGCACCCCCTTATCATTCATGTCCAATTGCCCTCCTCCTCCCTTTTCCAAATGCACCAAGTGCTCTTTACACTTGCTTGTTCCTCTGCCTGGAACGCGCCTCCCACCCCCACTTCTCCACCAAATGAAGCCCTCCATCAGGAAAACCCAATTCAAATGTCAATTCTCTGTGAAGCTTCCCCCAAATTCTCGCAGGTCCCCGTCGCTGACCGGCAGGGATCTCCCTACCGTTGACCGACAGTGATCTTCACTATTGGACGTGGTGTTTGGGGGCTAATTTCCTTTCTTAACCCTGCCGCTCCTGAAGGGCCGGACCATGTCTTAGGAGGTTTTTTGTATTCGTCACAGTGCCTAGCCTCAAGCTTGAGATGCAAAAGGGGCTTCCCCAGGGGTCCTCCTGGAAGCGACGTACCTTCCTCCGCAGGGCAGGATTGCTTTGCAGGGGAGCCGGGCGCGGACCGCAGCTTGGCTTCCACTGCCATCTGGCGGCGGCCCCGAGCTCGGCTCTGATGCTATGGGAAGAGCTGCCGGGCTCGCAGCCAGCGGGGCTGAGCCCCGGGCTCCTGAGATCCGGTTATGGCGGCGCTCCTGGCATGAGCCGGGTTATTACCGCAGCCATCATGACCATTACCACCCTGACAAACACTGTTTATGCAGCTCTCTACAGTTTAAAGAGCTTTTATTTCACATACACTATTTCACTCAAACTGCATTGCAACCTTGTCAAGTCAGTAGAGCAGCAATTATTATTCTTATTTTACAGATGGATAAAGGGAGATGAATAGCATCAGTAACATCATTAGCTTCTACTACAAAAAGAACATCTCTTCTTCCACTTCCAGTTTCCCCCTTATCCTAGTTATTGAGGGCTGAACGTGAGCCAGGCAGAGGCCTAAGGGATTTACAAATGTCCCATAACACTCTTAAATGGGACTTTTCCTGTCTCAGAGTTTGGGCCAGGCCCTAAAGCCGTGTGCCCATACATTATAAAGCAGCGCTGTCCAATAGAAATATGTGAGCTACATAAGTAATTTAAATTTTCTAGTAATTACATTTAAAAAAAAGGAAAAAGAGGTAAAATCAATTTTAAGGAAATAATTTAATTCACCCAATATATCAAAACTATTGTTTCATACCTAATGAATATAAAAAACATTAACAAAAGAACATTTTTTATATTCTTTTATTCATACTCAGTTGTTGAAAGTTGGTGTGTTGATTACACTTATAGCACATCTCAGCTTAGACCAGCCGTACTTCATGTGATCAATAGCCCGATGTGGCTAGTGGCTGCCATATTGGATGGTGAAGTTCTAAAGAAAGAAACTTCACCAACTGGAAGTCTCCAACCAGCTGGTGAGTCTTAGCTCACCATCGAATTCTAGACCATTTGTAAGAGGAGGTAAGGTTTACAGTAAGAGAACTGGGGAGTGGGAATTTCTTGGAAAAGAGTTGTTGGAGCGCTGTGTGATTCCTTCCTCACCTACAGAGAAGAGGAGGGGAGTCCCTTTCCTCCCACTGGAACTAAGTAAGGGGCTTCTGTACAGCAAGTGTCTGGAGAAGCCAAGGAGTTAGCCTGGCTGGAGTTGACCCTAATGTCAGAGCAAGGAGAGAGGGCTGCAGACTGAATAAGGCGGGTTGTGCTTATGGTAGGCCATGTCTCCATGGGGCATTAGTCACCTTGAAGGAGCCAACCTACAGGACCTCATGCCAGTACAGAGAGGTTGCAGGGAACATACCAAAGGAACCGGGGCTGAGGGGCCAATTGTGAACAGCCACTCACAGCAAAGGATGGTACAGTGGGAGAGCTCTGCTGAACATTTTTTCTTGAGAAACCTACAAAAGTACTCCATGAAAGAAAGAGCCTTTATTATTTGGATTGAAATGAATTATAATAAAAAAACTGTCGATGACACAATAGGGTTAATGTTTGAAGCTCTATAATACAGTTGGATTAATCAGAGATCTCTGTTGTAAGCAATAGAAATCCAGCTCAAAATAGCAAAAGTGATAAAACGTAATAGAGTGGGTCATATAAGTGACAAATTTAGAGGTGATTGACCTCAGGAACAGTTGAATCCAGAAACTCAGACAATATTACTTTGGTGTTTCTTCACCTTTTAGATTTCTTTTTCTGTTTCCCTTTGTGTGAGGACCATAAACTCTCTTCCTATAAATGGTTTCTTTTGCTGAGCTAGGGAAGATGGCTGTCCATTGCTCCAAACTTTCATCTTTCCAGCACTGTAACCCAAAGACAAATAACATCTTTTCTCTAGTTTCAGCAGGAATGTTTCTAGGACTCTGGTCTGACTGACTCAGGTGCCCATCCTTTGGAGTTAAGGATTAGGAGAAAACAAGATTTGGCAATTGACCACATCCAAAACACAAGGATGGGGGACATCTCCAAGTTCTTTGGAGAATATGAGGGTGCTATTGACAGAAATAAGATGGAGAAGCATGCTGAGAAGTTAAACTATATTTACCATTGTCCACTCCAGGGCATCAGTGCAAAGTGCTATAAGGGCACAGAAGAGGGCATGACCAATATTGCTTCCTTAAGGAATTCCTACCAATCTTTGTCAAATACTTCACTCAAGTCCAAGTACATCATGTATATTTAATTTTTCTAATAATCTTCAGCTGGATACCTATTTGCCCCTCAAGATCTGCCCTCCACCTGCTCTGTGCCCCCGGAGGCTGACTTATCTGAATATCAATGCCCCCTTTGCCCTCTAGTTGGATTTCCAGTTGAGGTTGGCCAGTTGAGACAAGAGATTGTATGAAAAGAGAAGGATGGGTTGGGATATTTATTTTCCAAGCTCCCTTAATCTAAGATTACTTCAGGCTGTCCAGGTCCTTCCACCATAGGTGGCGTGACTTGCATACAGTTGCTCTGTCTCTAGGTTTGCACTCTCACGCCTCACTCCGTCAGGCTCAGGGATGGTAACATCCCCTCTCTTCTAGCTCAGAGTACTGTATAATTAATTTCTTGTGGTTTTCCTACATCCTGCTCATCTTTATACATAATTCCTTTATAAAATTCTCTTTTAAAGACATTATAATTTGAGTACATTACCTGTTACCTGCCAAGACCCTGACTGATATAAAACCTATCTGCAAAGCAAACAAAAATTAGTTGGTTGCGATTGTCATTGAATCACATTGAATCCTTATGGTTTCGGCTTTCTTTTCTGAGTGTTCACATCATTCTCTTTACCGGTTCCTTCTAGACTCTTGTAGAGAGTCAATATCAAGCTTGGCAGCTTGTAGATTTTGGAACACCGTTAAAAAAAAATCGCTGCATTTGTTAGTCTCAGCTCTTTAATATCCTTCCTTATGCTCTAAAGTGCTCTAGAAGTTTGGCCATTCTATTCTTTTAGTGTTTCAGTCAGAATAACCCAGATTATGCTGTGGTAAGAAACAACATCCTACAACCAATGACTTCAAAACAGGTTTAATTCTCATTGCTGCTACATGTCCGTGATGGGTTGGCAGAGGGCTGTCTTCATGGTGAACACTCAGAGACCCAAAATGATGGAGCTGTGACAACTCAAATGGTCCTTGTGCAAAGAGAAAGAGAGTCCTGGAAGGTCTTGCATTGACAATTGAATGTTTGGCCTGAAACAGATACCAAAAGCTCCATCCCTCCACCAGGGTCCTGAGGAGATAGTCCTGCTGAGGGCCTGGGAAGGGCCTGTCTCATTTGGGGAAATGTAGTTATTTCAGGTGTATCTTTTATGTTTCCAACTGGGGTAAAGTTCTCTTGGGACAGAGTTATTTTTGCACTGCTTCTTTCTAGCATTATGGCTGAACCCAAATAATTCTCATCAATTACCCACTTGAGGGATGACTTGTCCAACCATGATTTTAAGAGTGAAAAATATTTGAAAGCAGGACAGCGTGCTGTAATGATGTTTATCCAGCAATTGCTAAGATTTTTGGTGTGTGTGTGTGTGTGTGTGTGTGTGTGTGCGTGTGCGTGCACATGCACATGTGTGTGTTGATGTCAATGGTAAATACTAGTTATTCCAATAGTAAAATCTCATATGAAAGGTAAAAAGCGTAATACAAAAGGAAGTATGTATTCTAGATGTGCCAGTTCTACTATTAGGTTCATTTTGAAATAAATATACAATTTAGTTTGGAACCAACACAATGCCTGACACATATGTGACTATTTGCTGAATTAATGAACATCATCATCTCTGCTTACTCACTTAGCCTCATATATCAGCTTTTTCTCATGTTGCCAGGCAACCGAGAACATATGTTCATTTTATGCATAGTATGACATGGAGGAGCTAAGCTACAGGCAAGATCATGCCAATAAGGTAAAATAATGAGGGTTTTTACTGAAGTACAAAAACAGTGGAATCCTGGCCAGAGGAGCTTTTATTGTAAAGAGGGCAAAGGAATGGGTGGGAGAGCTGGATAGGCCACACCTACCATTTCCTGGTCACTTAAATCTTCCTGCTTTACCAGGCTGAGAGTGTAAAATATGATTGAATAAACATTGACTCTCACATCTTGATTGCTGCGAGTCCCATCTGCTCATGAAGGGGTTCCAGATGGTCTCAAAGTCACCCGCAAGTATTTCTGCTTACCTCTGTTCAGACCGAGTCCATTCATGGTTTTCTAATCCCTGATGCAGTTTGGTGCCTGCAAACCATCCTGTCCTTGCTAACGGTGCCCTTGGCTTAATACACAGTTCCATCAGGTGCAGTTGTCTGTTCTCTCTTGGTGGTGCTCTAAGCCCTCAGTGGAGAGGTCAGGTATAATATGAACATCCCCATTCCCAACTCTGAGTCCTGTTGGGCCACCTGGCTCCTGAAGCAGGACACAGGTATTTACGAACGGAGTGTCCTCACCTTCTTATCCCATCCTCCCCTCCTTCCCACCCTCATCCACTTCCCACTCAAGGTGACTTTATTCCCCTTTCCCACCGCTTCCATATCCTACCCTCCAGCCTCCACCTCTGGTTGGGGATGACTAAAAACCAGTCCCTCAAACTGATCAGGTTTTCTTCTTCCATCTTGGTCCTCATCTTCCATTTTGCCCCCCAAGTGGCCTCTGTACCTCACCCACACTCTCTCAGCCTCTCAGGATGATCAACTCCAGCAGATGGATACTGGGGTAGAGTGTTAGCTAATTTCAATTGCTAAGTACCAGCCATGGACCCAGCCAAGAAATCCCATTCACTTTCAGTATTTCATTTAACCCTGCAAATTAAACAGTCGCTAGACCAAGAAGTCACTAACTTTGCCCCACAAACAAGTAGTAGGTGGTAGAGCCAGGATTTAAATCCTTGCCTGCCTTTGCCCTTTCCCCTTGTTAGGTGACACATGGTGACCCTGATAAGATAAAAATCAAATACAGAAATGGGTCCAGCTGTTTCAAGTCTGAACTCTTTAGCTGCCCTTCTCACCCCAAATCTGTTCTTGTCTATGCATTCCTTATCTCAGAAAATGGCACCATGCCCCCACCCTGCTTGATCAAAATGAAAACCAGGGGCCATTCTCCGTCTCGCTCCACAAGTCCCATCAGCGCTACTTACAAAATGTAGCTCAAATCCATCCAGACACCACACTGCCGCCACCCTCACTCTGATCCAAACCGCTGTTATCCCTCTCCTGCTCTAATGACTTCCTAACTGGTCTCCTCTCTCCCAGGCTTAGCCCACTGAATTCCACTTAATTCTCCATAAACAAATCTCTCGTTACTGGGTCTCCTACACCGTGCTGGCCTCCCTTGTGTTTGTTGATGACATTTCAAAATAAACTTGAGCATGTTTCTCCCCACCCCACTTGGTGCTCGATGATTGCCTTGACTGGACCCTAAGGGCCTCTTCCCTGAACAGCTAGATAGAAGTCCCCCACTGTGGAATTGGGGGACAAAAGCCTGGAGATATTCAACTGTAAGCAAGGAAGAAAATGTTGCTGATCTAAGCACAAGACTGAATATTCCAATGCAAACTTGTAAGGTGAGTGTTTTTAATTTTTTCCCTGCCAAGAGATTAATTTGAAAGAAATTTTTGCTCTTTGACTCAGCAGTATCAGACACATGATAGGTACTGGTACATACCTGTTGAATGAATGAATGAATAAGCAAATTACACACACACACACACACACACACACACACACTGTCAAACAATTAAATTCACAACCTCATCCTGGAAAAAGTTCTACGTACCTCATTGCTGAATATTATTATGGTCACCTTCGAAGTACTCCCCTTAGGAAACTATGCACCAATGTCAGCACCTAGTCCACCCTTCAAAGCAATTTTGGAACTCTTTTTCTGGAATGGCCATCAGAGCTGTTATCATATTACCCTTGATGTCCTGAATGTCATTAAAATGTCTTCCTTTCAATATTCCTTTATCTTCTGGTAAAGAAAGAAGTCATTGGGGGCCACATCAGGTCAGTAGGGAGGGTG
>NW_017731538.1:1895626-2027449 GCF_001890085.2 Hipposideros armiger
CCCTCTGATATCAAAAAAGGTTAGCAACATCATTGCAACAAGTTCATGTACTCAATTGTCAGATCACATATGATGTAAATGTTGTTACGTTTGATGTTGTCCCAGAGGTCTCTTAAACTATCCTCATTTTTTTTGGATTCTTTTTTCTTTTTGCTGTTCTGATTGGATGTTTTCTGCTACTTTTTCTTCCAAATCGCTGTGTTTTATCTAGTCTACTGGTGATTCCTTCTTGTGCATTCTTCATTCCAGCTATTGTATTCCTCACTTATGACTGGTTCTTATGGTTTCTATGTCCTTTTTTTAATGGTTGCTATCTCTATGGAAGTTCTCATTAATTTCCTTGAGAATCCTTGTAACCATTGTTTTGAACTCTGTCTCTGGTAAGTTGCTTGCCTCCATTTTGTTTTGTTCATTTTCTGGAGTTTTTTCCTGTTCTTTCATTTAAGACGTACTTCTATGTTTCCTCATTTTGGCTGCCTCTCTGTGTTTGTTTCTATGTATTAGGTAGATCTGCTATGTCCCCCAGTCTTGGCTGGGTGGCCTTATGTAGTAAGTGTCCTGTGGGGCCCAGTGGCACAGTCTCCCTGGCCACTTGAGCCGGGTGCTCCAGGAGTGTCCTTTGTGTGGATTGTTTGTGCTCTCCTGTAATAGTTGAGCCTTGGCTGCTATTGGCACATCAGTGGGTGGGACTGACCCTCAGAGTGATTGGTTGTGGGGTTTGGCTATGTCTACAGCTTATGGGCAGCTTTGCGGGGGACTTACCCCACTGAGTGGGATTAGCCCCAGTGGGCTCTGGTGCCTGTTGAGACCACCCTTTGTGTGTGCCGCTTGTGGGGCTAATTGGGTGGTGCTCTGCTGTGGTCTGAAGCCAACCTCCAAGTATGTTGGTTCTGGGGTGTCTTGGAGGGGGCTCTGATGCAGGCCCCAGGTCACCCACTGCCTGTGACAGACTGGGGACTACCTGGTAGGAGCTACAAAGTTATCCATAGTTGTTCACTACCTGTGTTAACCTTGGAGGCATGTGGGAGAGGCCACACTGTGAACTGAGGATGTGTGCTACCAGTACTGGGCCTGAGGTAGCTCTGCAAAATGCCAGTACACCCCAAGGCCTGCTGCCACCTGCTAGCTCCCTCAAAGTTCAGCCACTGATAAAGCTTCATGTGGTGTGCAAGTTGGGTGAGGCAGGGTCTCAGGGAGTCACTAGAGTGGTAAGAGTTGTGGTCACCAGGTTAATGTAAAATCTGGTTTGGTGCTGGTGCTAAGCCTGAAGCTACTCAGCAAAAGTCTTAGAGCACAACAAGGCCAGACACCGCCTACCTGGGATCTGTCAGACTCTGATAGTTTTCCAAGAAAGAGTGCAGTGCAGGTGGGGCTGCTCTTGGAGACAGTGACTTTGGGAAAGGGAGTTGGGTAGGATACGGTCCCAGTGAGTCAGCGGGGCAGAGATGAGAGCTCACCAAACAAATCAGATTCAGATTTGGCCATGTGGAGGAGGGTTCAGCACAGGAAAGATGGTGTCCACCTGCAGGCTGCATGGAAATAGGACCCCTCATGGGGAAAATGGCGACTATCTTCCAGCCCTCACCTCAAAGCCACACACCTCAGTCTGTCCCTCTCCCCCCATATGCCTCTGACATATCTTTAAGTCACTGTCCTCTGCTGGAGCCCAAGCTGAGTGCCTAAAAGTGAGTGAGTCTGTGCACAGGCCATTTAAGAGGATGTCTGGGTTTCCCCATAGCATTCTGTCCCACCCGTGGGTTGGAATATCCACTGTTTTTCAGTCAGATGTTGTGGGTGCTTCTCTTCCTGGCACCAGTACTCCAGGTTGGCGAACCTGGCGTGGGGCTGGAGTTTCTCTCTCCTCCAGGGGGAAACCTTATCGGCCAAGATATCCGCCCTGATTCTCAACTGCCACATGGAGGTTTTTGTCCATTCTGTATCTCCACCCCTCCTAGCAGTCTCGATGTGGCTTCTTCTTTATATTTTCAGTTATAGAACTTCTTTTTGGCTAGACTTTGGATGGGTCTCTGGGTTGATTGTTCTATAATTTAGTTGTAATTTTAATGTGTTCATGGAAGGATGCAGGCACAGTGTTTCTCTACTCTGCCATCTTGGATCCTTTTCCAATCTCATGATATATTTTAGATCCATGGATCAAGCCATAACTGAAGTTAATTACCCATGTACTTTTAAAGTAACTAACCAATAAATTACCCAACATATTTAATATTTTTTTCCCTTTAAGCCTGTCAGACTGTGTGTTTTGCTATTAGCAGTAGAAGGAATCCTAACAGATACTGAATCCTGCTCCTCTTGGGTGACTTTAAGTGAGGCGAAGGTCATGGTCATTTATGAATCCAGTTTCTCCACTCTATCCTCAAGTCTCAAAGAGTGTAATTATTTTCTGGTTTGAATGTTTTCTTTTTTTGCAGTCCTTAGAATTCTTTCCTCTCTGGAACAATCCAGCTCCAGGTTCTATATGACTAGGCTCTTGAAAACAAAAACCTGCTTGATTTTCCCACAGGGCAAAAGTCACTTAGATTTCTTGGATACAAAAGCTTGGCTCTTTTCCCAGGAATGGGGGAGAGAAATTTTTACCTTTTCATTTGCCTATAGCTGGAGAATAAGCTAGAATAAATATCTCAATAATTTATCTGCTAGTTAACTTTAAAGGTGTAATGCTAAGGCAGTAAGTCTTAATAGTAGAGCATCTGACCACTGACTTATGTTCAAGCATGTTTGAAACATCATAAGGATAGGACAGCATAGCAAGACAGAAGGCACATGACCCAGCCCTTCCTGACCAGAGAACTCTTGCCATGGCCATTGGAGAGGTGGGTGGCCAGAGCTAAACTCATGTCAGATTGCAAATCCAGATGGCTCCAGATGCCAGGTGGGTAACCAGAGAGTGAACTGGGAGAGGATGGAGGAGCATAGGGAGTAGTGGGGACTACTGTGAGCAAGAGAGGACAGTTCAATAAAGGGGCAGCCCCTACCCAGTTCAGTCTATTGTCACCATGTGGGAAAATGGGCGCGTGTGGCTCCAGTTTAAGAGAAGCCTTAAATTTTGCAAGTTCTAAATGTTGGCAGCCAACTAAAATAGCCAAAAACAGCACCATTGAGCCAAACAAAATACACAAGCAGGCCAGATCCATGTTTTCTTCTGTTCCTATGTTTAAGTGCAAGATAAATAGCATCTCTCAGATATCATGTTCATCAGAAACCAGATTCTCCAAACTTCATAGACTACTAAATGGGTGCCTGGCTTGGACCACCATGCATGATACGTATGTGTCTGGGTTGATCTGTTCTCCCTTTCCAGGTATTGGATCTGTTTCTCCTTGGGGGACTTCGTCTCTCCATGCCCTTGTGGTTTGGCTGGGGCTTGTTCAACCCCTTAATCCAAGGGTCAGCTCAAAACCCAAGCCTAGCCATCAGAGACTTCATCTTCTGACCATAGCGGACCAGGGCAAGGTTGGGGAGCTTGTGCATCAAGCCACACCAACAAAATACTATAATTCCTGGATTTTTTTTTTCGTAAAAATTATTGGGAAAGAGAGGCTCTCTTTCCTTGGGATTGATAGCTAGCTACCTGGATTATGAAGAGGGAGGGTGTTTGGTGCATTCAATGGGAGAAGGCCTGAAAAAGAACTACACTATCACCAAGGAAAGCAGAAAATAGGGAGAGTGAAGGTGGGAAAGAGAGATAGACAGGGACCATTTGAGCCCCTGACTCCAGCTAAGTCTGAAGTTACATCTACATCGGGACTTTTTATTAGGTTAGCAAAAATCTTGTTTCTCTTAAGACAGGTTTAGTTTGGATTGTTTTACTAGTAACCAAAATAAGCTTGCCAAGTAGACACTGTCTTGTTAATTACCTGATAGCACCTCAGACAGAATTGAAGCCTATGAGCCCAGAGCCGCGATGGGGTCCCTGTGTCTGGGAGGTGGGGTCACCTGTGAATCCCACATCGAGGCTGTAGGGAGACAGGCCAGAGGAAGAAGCAGGACTGACACATCCATCCGTTCAACAGTGGTTAGTGTCAAATGTATGCCAGGGAAGCATCCCACGCTCAGTCTGTTTTGCTATCACACTGTGTTTGCGAGTGATTTTAACATAAATTAGCTCAAATGTAGTTGATACATGGTGGAACAATGTCAGTGAAATGAGGAAGTTGCATCGGTTCATATGTGGTGCTCCCAGCCTGTCAGAAGGTGAAGACAATGCAGGAATACAGCTGATTACAGCAAGCTGAGGAGGGAGGCAGTGTGGTCACAGACTCACTTGCCTCGCGTCTCCCTGTCAATCACCTTAGCTGAGCCGTAAATTCCGTCTTAGGAATGCTTCCTGCTCCGTGCTCCCAATCCTGTGCATCGTTTATCTCCACGACTCAGGAGACTGTAGCTTCCCTTACGTTGCCTCCCATCAAATTACCTTTCGTTTCTTTTTTTCTTTCTAAGCCAAAGTCCTTTGTTTCCTGCAGAATTTTTATTTATTAGGAGCTGAGCAGTCTTTTGAAACTCTGCCGGTATTTTTTTTATTTTTTATTAAGATTGTTATTGCTTTTGTTAGAGCTCTGGTTGCAAAGTTGCCATGTTTTGATTGCCTACCTCAATTCTATTTTCCCCATAAGTCTTATTATTTTTAGTTTGCAATTTTGCAGAAAGTGTGTTTCCCCCCTTTCCCCAGGAACAGATATATCTCATTGTTGCGGAAACATGGGCTTTTTTTTTTTTTAAGAGCAGACTGATAGCCATAGATGTGCTGACTCTGGACCACGTTGCTTCAATTTTCATTCATTTTCTTGCTTTTATACAGTACCATGAAAGTTCAACCTGTCTTCCTATCATTTTTTTTGTCCAGCACTGAAATATAAAGAGTTTTGTACCCGATTCCTGGGCCCTAATAGGCTGAGCCTAGATGCTTTTCTGGATTCCTGAGTCCAATTTTCAAACCTGGGAGACTTCGCACATGCTGTGTCCCCCTCTGCATCCAGAAGGGGTCTTTAAGCAAAACCATGAACACCAACAATGCAGCGTAAGCAGATGCTACACACTGTAAATGACGCAGGGTGCAGGCAACTGGAAATTGTGCTGCAAAAATAAACACCCAGTTTCAGCAAATTGGGCAACTCTCATAAGCCCTGGGAAACTCATTTTCATGGTTAAGTAGTTAAGCCCCTGATTAAAGGCACAAGACCATTTAGGCACCTGCTGATTCTTTCATTTCCTTTCTTTTCATTTTCAACTTTGGCCAGGAGATGGCGCTCTTGAATGTAATTTGGCAGGGGCTCCCTCAGAGCAAGAACAAATTTTAGCACCTGCAAATACTTGCTTCTTATACTGAGAAAATGACTTGGATTTTCCAAGGGGGAGAGAAATGCAATTTTAAAACCAGCTAGAAGCCGAGTGGCTAAGAACATAATAACACCACCTGTCATTTTTTCATTTGGATTTCAAAAATCCAATTAATGCTGATTAGTGGTGGGGCAGGTACAGCCTCAAGGCTGTGATGTTAAACTAGGAAGTGATCATATTTTGATATAAGAAAATAAAGCATTTGAGGAGGAACTAGCTTCAGAGCTTACCATATTAGAATAAAGACAGCTTGATGTCCACCGGGGTGTGATAGACCTGGATTTAAATCTTGTACACAAATGCCATCTATAATGGCTTACTCCTTCCAGACATGACTTTGCTGGTTATCAGAGGCCTTCCCAGCCATGATGCCCAGGACTAATTAACTAGGAGGTTTTGGAAGCAAAGAATTTATGTACCTTCAAACACTGCCTTTTCGGCAGCTTCCATCTATCTCTGAAGAGCTAGTTTTAGAATGTGGTGGCTGGAGGTCTGAATCTTCCATGGAGAGGTGGATCCAAGAGAATGATATCCTCAAATAGAATCAGAGCAAATACTTCTTGATGGCTTGCCCTGTGTCAGGCGCTCTGAATGAGGTAGCTCTTTTAATCCTTACCACATCAACAGGTGGTTACTCCTGTTATCCTCGTTTTACAGATGAGGAAACAGAGGCTTAAAGAGGCTGAATAACTTGCTCAAGGATAAACGCAGCAAATATTACAGCTAGTAAATTATTTAGCTGGTTCCGGAATCCACACTAATTACTGTGCTGTTAATCTGCCCCCGGAATTGCTACAATCTGGTTTCTACTTAAAACCTTTTGAGGGCTTTCACAGCCCTCAAGAGAGAGGTCAGATCCCTTAGCCTGGCATTCAAGGTCTTTTATGAGTCACTTTCAAGCAAGTGAAGGTTAGAGAAATGGCGGCGATATTATCTAAGGCCATGTATAAGGCAGTGACTACAAACTGCCATCACTGAAATTGCTTTAAAACACATACTCCCAATACATAAAAACATATTTATAAAGTATTTACAGGCTTTTTCTCAATTCATACATTAAATATTATTAAACCTTAATTTATTTCTAATTTTTAAAAAATACGAAATAATGCCTAATATTTCCTTCCTTCACTCCAATGGAAGGTCTTGCTCATCACTTGCTTTGCACATCCTGTGTACGCTGGAAACCATCCGCCTAAGGTGAAGCCAACTGGGTTTGGATCTCTGCTTTGAGACAGAGATTCACTCTTGTCCATGTTCAGAACTCAGGCCCTGAAAAACGTTGGGGCTGACATACTTGTGCCGAACAATGAGCCCATCCTTTCCCTGGGATGGGAAGGGAGTGAGTATCATAATCATCTATAACTTGGTAAGTCTGGAAATAGAACTAGGGAAATATAGGGACTGAACGATGCTCATGCCTCAGGGCCTGGAATGTGCAAAGTCCATTGGCCAAGGTGTCACCTCCCATAAAGAGTGCTCAGATGGTGTACCAGTTCGCTAGGACTGCCATAACAAAGTACCACACACTGGGTGGCTTAGACAACAGCCATTTATTCTCTCACCGTTCTGGAGGCTAGAAGTCTGAGATCAAGGTGTCGGCAGGGTTGGTTCCTTCTGAGGGTGTGAAAAACAATCCTGTTCCACGGCTCTTCTCTAGCCGCTGGTGGTTTGCTGCCAATCTTCGGCATCCCTTGGCTTGTTGATGCATCACCCCAATACCTACCTACCTTCATCTTCACAGGGTGCCCCCCTTTGTGCACGTCTCTTCACATGTGTTCTTTTTATAAGGATCCCAGTCATGTTGGATCAGGGGCCCACCCTATTTCAGTGTGACCTCATCTTAACAAATACATCTGCCATGACTCTATTTCCAAATCAGGTCATATTCTGGGGTATCGAGGGTTAGGATTTCAACATATATTTTGGGGAAGGGGGACACAATGCAACCCATAACAGATGGTTGCTGCTGAAGTTGGCTTCTGTGATTCCCCCTTTTCTGAGCTTTCCTGTGGCTGATCATTTCCCTGCTGATCAATGCTTACTTGCTTTAGATCAGGGTTTCTGAAGCTCTTAGCACTTATTGACATTTTAGACCAGATAATGCTTTGTTGTTGGGAGGCTGTCCTGTTCCTTGTCACTGCTTGCTAGTAGCACTCTGGACCACTGAATTGTGACAATCAAAAAATGTGACATTGCCCCCGGGGGGCAAATTCATCCTGTTAGAGAACCAATGCTATAGACAGGGCAATACATTGAAATGAGCTCCAGCTGAGGCTTGGGTTCATGGGCTCATTCTGCTCCTGATGACTTTGCATCTCTCTACTCTCCTACATGGTAAGGTACGTCCATTTCCAATTCTTTCTCAGAAGGTGACCTTACACCCCTCACTCCGTACTCTCAGGTATGCCTCTCCCAGGAACTCCTAAGGCCTCACCCACCCTCTGCTGCCCAAATACGGATCTTCTCACAGTTACCTGAACTTCCCTTGCACTCTGGCAAGACTGTGATCAACTTGAGGGCGGAAATAGCATCTCATTCATTTCTGTGTCGCTCAGTATGGCACCTGGAACCCCTTAGTACATTTTGCTGAATGAAGGCATTCCTGGTAGATGTGAGTCTTCTTCCCCCAATTGCTCTCTTCTATTTGTTACCAGCATATCTGTTTTAAAATGACAGCTTGATTGAGAAAAAAACCACAAGCCATATCACTCACTCATTTAAAGTGTATAATTCAATATTTTTGTAGTATATTCATAGAGTTGTGTAAATCATCACCACAATTAGATTTAGAACATTTTCTTCTCCCTCAAAAGAGATGCTGTACTTTCACTCTCAATTTTTCCCAACAGTCTCCAACTCTAGCAGCCACTAATCTGCTTTCTGTCTCTATGGATTTGCCTCCTTTGTTCATCTCATGTAAATGGACTTATACAATATGTGTGACAGGTTTTTTTTTTATGTAGCATAATGTTTTCAGGTTTCATCCATGCTGTAGCATGTATCAGTACATTTCTTTCTACTGCCAAATAATATCCGTTTTGAGCATAAAAAAAACACTTTATCTAAGTTGAAGGACATTTGGGTTGTTACTACTTTTTAGCTATATGAATATTAACATGTAAATATGAATGTTCATATGCTATGAATCTTTGTGTTCAAGCTTTTGAGTATCTGAAAACTGGGTCATATGGCAACTGTGTGTTTTACTTTTGAGAAATTACCAAACTGTTTTCCACAGCAGCTGCATTATTTTACATTCTCACTATCAGGGTATAAGGGTTCCAATTTCCCCACATCCTCACCATCACTTGTTATCTGTCATTTTTTATTATAGCCATCCTAGAAGATGTGAAGTGGTATCTATTGTGGTTTTGATTTATACTTCCTTTATGGCTAATGATAGTGAGCATCATTTCATGTATTTATTTGGCCATTTGTGTATCTTCTTTGGAGAAATGACTCTTCAGGTACTTTGCTTGGGTTTCTTTTTATCATTTGAGACATATTTTTATTATGCATGATTGGGCTATTCGGATTTTCTATATAAGGAGTTCTTCATATAGTCTAGATAGCAGCTCCAGATATAAAATTTGCAAAAATTTTTCTCCCATTCTATGTGTTGTCTTTTCACTTTCTTGATGGTGTCCTTTGAAGCACAAAAGTTTTAAATGTTGATGAAGTCCAATTGATGATTGATTTTTGTTTTCTTTTGTTTTTCTTTTGGAGTCACCCATGTGTCTTGAACAACCAAACACTATTGAACTATTATTGCTTTGGCACTTCCTGATGGGACTCTGAGCTCCCTGGCATGGGGGACATGGGAACAGTCATGCTTTATTAAATTTGTATTTTTAACAGTCCCTAGTGGTTGTCCTCATTCTAGCAAAGTGGTTAAAAACGTGGGCTCTCCAGTCGGGTGCCTGGCTTAAACCCTTTCTCTGCCACTATTACTGTGACCTTGAGCAAATTACATAGACTCACCAGGCCTCAGGGACCTCACCTGTAAAATAGGGACAATGGCAACAATCAGCACTTGAGGATTAATTGGATAACGCATGTAAGGTGTGGGCACATGGTCTTGCACTTAACATACATGTTAGCTGGGCCACTATTATCTCTGTACCTGGCACAGAGTAGGTGTTCAGTAATTACTTGTTGAATCAATGACTGATAGAAGTATCATTAAGAAGAGCAATCCAGTCTCTATGTAGAACCACAATCCTGGTGCCCAGAAGGGGCAAACAGGAATATCTACTCTCTTAGAGAGGGGATGGGTCTAAACCAGTCTGTGCCTTCTGGGGGTGGGTACCCCTTGGACATAAACTCCAGAAGGGACTCCCCTCCACCCAAGCATTTCTCCCATCTTGGAAGGGCTGTGTACATCACTTACCCTGTGAAGGGCCTGGGGACAGTATCTTTTGCTGCTCTTGCTTAATTGTCTCCTAAAAATCCAAAGAAAGTAGATTATTGTTCCAGGAGGAAATACTGCCAGGCTTCGATTCCTACAGCTGGCCTTAAAGCGGTGTCAGCATTTCCTTACAAAGTCTCCAAACATACACTTTGCACAAGTGCTCCATGCCTCAGTTCATTATTTTGTGATGTTTGTTAAGAAATATATTTTCTTTTTCATACAGAAGCTTCTTCCCCCAAGTGTGTTTTTTTCCTGGGTTTACTTTGGTCTGGTTTGGTGGGATGGAGGCTGGGTTCACTGGACGCTGATGAACTCAGTTTTGGATGTTGAGTTCATGTCAATTTTTTTAAAAAAATAGTTTCAGGTGTACAACACAGTGCAATAGTTATACTTTTTACCCCTCAAAGTCCGCCGCCTCCCCCAATATGCTGCCCCACTCCCCACTCCCTGATATCATACATATCTATTACAATTCCATTGAATCCATTTCCACACTATACTCCACATCCTGTGACAATATATATTCAATTATAGTTGACATACAACATTATACAACATCAACTTCAGGTGCACAGTGCAGTGATCAAGCCTCTACACCATCTCATGTCAATTTTTAATTAATTGCTGCTCCAGATTGAAGGCAGATTCTGGTTGTGGGGATGCTACCAGTGGGAAAAGGGGCAAGGTATTTGAAAATCTAAGATAAGTTAAAGGACCATCATTAACAAAGAACAAATATAAACAAACTTTGTTATTTTACCAAAAAATATAGATTAAGATGATTTTACATTGTTTTTCCTATTCTTTGGGAAGTTCAAAAGTTACTGCCCATCATTTCCAAAATGAGGAAAAAAAGTATGGCAACTTTTTTGGAACTGTACTTTTTGGGCCCGCGTTTTGTGTCGTGCAGTGAGCAGTACCTTCCCCATCGGTTTCCTCAACAACCTGGGTTGTTGGCTTCCACAGAAACTCTGGGGTTGGGGTTCTGGGACTCACTGGTATGAACTAGATGGTGTGGCTTAAGAGCAGGAAAGAAATAGAGGCTTAGAGATTGTGATCCTTGAAATGCAAAGGGATGGGTCAAAGCAGCAATGATGAGCCTGTACATACTGACAGATACTGCCCAGGAGCCCAGTCTGGATGGGGAGGAGGCATAGAGAACAGTGGCATGAAAGGGTGCAATTCCTAAATTAAGAGAAAAAAAAAAGTAACATCAGAAAACAGTACAGCAGTTCCTCAAAAAATGAAACATAGAACTACTATTTGACCCAGCAATTCTACTTCTGGGTGTGCGCCCCAAAGAACTGAAGGCAGGAATTTGAACAGATATTTGTCCTTCAATGCTTACAGCAACATTATTCACACATCCAAAAGAAGGAAGCAACCCAAGTGTCCATTCAAAGATGACTAGATAAACAAAATGTGGCATGTACATGCAATAGAATACTATTTAGCCTTAAAAAGGAAGGCAATTCTGACACATGCTGCAACTTGGATGAACCTTGAGGATACTACGGTAAGTGCTATAAGCCAGTCACAAAAGGACAAGCACCACATGATTCCACTTACTTGAGTTACGTAGGATAGTTAGATTATCATAGAGACATGAAACAGAATGTGGTTGCCAGGGACTGGGGGGGAAGGAGAAATGAGGAGTTGTTGTTTAATGGGTACAGAGTTTCATTATGGGAGGATAGAAAGTGTTCTGGAGATGGATGGTGGTGATGGTTGCACAACAACGTGAATGTACTGATTGTCACAAACTGTACACTTAAGAATGGCTAAAATGGTAAATGTGATGTTATATATCAATTTAAAAAAATATTCACTCATCTCAGGGTAGATGCCTTGCTAAACATGTGTGTCATAAGCTGGAAGCCTATTCAGAAACACCTCACAGATTTTTCACAACCAACAAGGCAGTCTGAGGGTCAGGTCTTTTTGGAAGTTGGTGGGGCAATGGGCAGGCAGAGCTCCCCACACAAGAGCCCTGGTGGTTAGTGGTGCCGCTGCCCCCTCTGCCTCCCCGGGATGCTGGCTTCCCCTGTGGACCTGGGTGGCCAGTGGCCCAGCTGCACCTCCTCCCTCTTCATTTCTCTGTGCATCAGTGGAGCCTGACGTTAACTCCTCAGGGCAGAGGTGGAGCTCTCAGGGGAAGCCAAGCCCCCCTGAACTACAGCACAGGAGAAATCAGCTGCCTGTGTAAACTTATCCAGAGACTGTGAAGCGATGACGTCCGGTGTTAGTGTGGGGAACGTCACACACAGGGCACAGAGACGGAGGCCTTCTTGTGCTGTGGGCCAAGGTGCGTGGGTGAGTCACAGAAAGCTGGGGGGTGTTCCCAGGGTGGTGTACTTGTTTCAGGTTACATAATTGCACCTGCTGTGTGCCATGCTTGGTGTTATGCTATTTCACATGTAAAATCTCATGCCATCCTCATAATAACCACAAGTAGCTGATACTGTTAGGATCCCCATTCTAGAGATGAGAAAACTGACTCAGAGAGGTAAAATAAAGTAACCCCCCCCCCCAGGGTCACACAGCTAGTAAGTAGCAGAGTCAGGACCTGGGCCCTGGTCTGACTATTCTCTGTCTGGTCTGTGTCTTCTCAGTAGCCCACCACAGAGACACATGGCTGAGCCAGGCTGTCTGAAGTTCACCCCAGTGGGGACAGTTAGCCTCGCCCTGAGAGCCAGTCTTGTGAGCATTCCTCTAGGGTCCATATTTCACAAGTGGCCCTTTCAGAATCACTAAGAGAGGTGCCTTTGCACCCTGCCCTGAGGCCCCACTGTGGGCCTCCCCTGCCAGGGAAAGAGTGGTGATCCCTGTGCCCAGGGCTGGGCTGGCTTTCCGCTGGGAGTGTCTCCTAAATAAAGACACTGCTGAGTTGATGAAATACATTAAGAGAGATAAGTGGGAGGGTCTCTGATCTACCTCAGAGAGCCCTCTGTTTTCAAGCACCTTCCCTCACTCTCACAACACCCCTGACGTACACAAGTTCCTTGTTCATCGCAAACCTGATCGGTTCATTGAAGCAGGACTCTTAAGACCTGTGTGAGGGAATGGACTCAGCTTCCTTCTAGTGGACAGTTAATGTTTGCTCAAAGGTGTATTATTTCTTTGATTTTTCCTGAAGAGATAGAGAGAGAGAGAGAGAGAGAGAGAGAGAGAGAGAGAGAGTGTATGTTGGACTGGGCCTGGGAAGGATGAGAAATCAGGTGAGTAGAAGGTGGAGGAGGCCTCAGGCCCCTCACCCATGGACAAGATAGCAGCTCTCTAGGTGTGCAGATGGGAACTCCCCACCACCTCCAGGCGTGTGGAAGGGAACGTCCCACTGTCACCTCTACATTTCCTGACACCAATCCTGGGAGCAGAAAACATGTCCATCCTCCCCTCAAAGGCCTCATTCAGGTAGACACAACCATTCTTCAACCCTCATGTCTGCGTCAATGTCAGATCCAGACAATGTGATTTAACAAAAGAGCAAGGAACTAGGATTTGAATCCTCACTCTGCTGCTGAGTGGTCTTGGGAAGTTGCTTAATCTCTCTGAGCCTCAGTGCTCTGAACTACACCCTGAAAGAGCAGTGCCTGGCCTACAGTAGGTAGTTAATAAGTGTGTATGAAATAAAAACCAGCATTTACAACCTGTTAAGCTTGGTGTTTTTTTTAAGGATTTTTATTAAAAATATAGCTAACATACAATATTATATTAGTTTCAGGAGTATACCATAGTTATTCAACATTTATATACCTAAAGAAGTGATCACCATGCTAAGGCCAGCAACCATCTGACACCATGCCACACTATCACAATATTATTGACTGTATTCCCCATGTTGTATATTACATCCTCATGACTTATTTGTTTTATACCTGGAAATTTGAACATCTTAGTCTGCTTCACTTTTCCCCCTGCTTTTTAAATTTTTCCTTTACCGTTGACATTCAATACTAATTTCATGGTACAGCATAGTGGTTAGACATTTATATAATTTAAGAAGTGATCCTCCCGACTAGTCTAGCACTCACCTGGCACTATACATAGTTATTGCCATATCATTGACTCTATTCCCTATGCTGTACTTTACATCCCCATGACTGTTTTGTAACTACCAATTTGTACTTCTTAATCTCTTCACCTTTTTCACCTGACCCTCAACCCCCTTCCATCTGGTACCCATCTGACACTATACATAGTTATTACAATGGTATTCTGGTTGTTATGTTTGATGTTGTCCCAGAGGTCTCTTAAACTATCCTCATTTTTTTGGATTCTTTTTTCCTTTCGCTATTCTGATTGGGCGTTCTCTGCTACCCTGTCTTCTAAAGAGCTGATTCGATCCTGTACTCCATGTAGTTTGCATGTGATTCTTTCTAGTACATTCTTCATTTCATTTTTTATATTCTTCACTTCTGACTGGTTCTTTCTTATGGTTTTTATGTCTGTTTTTATGCTTACTATCTCTTTGTTAACGTTCTCACTAAGTTCCTTGAGCATCCTTATAACATTGTTTTGAATTCTGTCTCTGGTAAGTTGCTTGCCTCCATTTTGTTTAGTTCTTTTTCTGAAGTTTTCTTCTGTTCTTTCATTTGGGATGCGTTTCTTTGTTTCCCCATTTTTGGCTGCCTCTATGTGTTTGTTTCTATGTGTTAGGTAGATCTGCTATGTCTCCCAGTCTTGGCTCAGTGGCCTTATGTAGTAGGTGCCCTGTGGGTGTTCCAGGAGTGTTCCTGTTGTGTGTTGCCTCCTGTTATAGTTGAGCCTTGATTGCTGTTGGCACATCACTGTGTGTGATTGACCCTTAGGCTGACTGGCTGTGGGGTTTGACCATGTCCACAGCTTATGGGCTGCAGTGTGGGGGAGGCTTACCCCACTGAGTTCAATTAGCCCCAGTGGGCTCTGGTGCCTGTTGAGACCACCTTTTGTGTGTGCCACTTGTGGGCTAATTGGGCGGTGCTCTGCTGTGGACTGAGCCAACTTCCAAGTATGTTGGTTCTGGGGACTCTTGGGAGGGGCTCTGGTGCAGGCCCAGGTCAGCCACTGCCTGTGACTGGCCAGGGGCTACTTGGTAGGAGCTACAAAGGGATTCGCAGTTGTTCACTGCCTGTGCTGGACCTGGAGGCATATGGGAGAGGCCACGCTGAGAACTGAGGATGGCTGCCACCAGTACCAGGTGTGGGGTAGCTCCCCAAAAAGCCAGGACACCTCAAGGCCTGCTGACACCTGCTGGCTTCCTTAAGATTCAGTCACTGATAACACCTTGTGTGGTATGTAAGGTGGGTAAGGCAGGGTCTCAGGGAGTAACTATTGGGTTTTCGGAAAAGTCATGACACATTTTTGTAATGAAAAGCATAGAAAAAATACATCATGACTTTTTCGACAACCCGATAGAATGAGAACAATTGTGGTCACCAAGTTAATGTAAATTCTGGTTGGTGCCAGTGCTGAGCCTGGAGTGACTCAGCAAAAGTCTCAGAGCAGTTGCCACCTGCCTGGGGCCTGTCAGACTCTGATAGTTTTCCAAGAAAGAGTGCAATGCAGGCGGGGCTGGCTGCTCTTGGAGAAAGTACCTCCGGTGGTGTTAGAGTTGGGTGGGGTGGAGTCCCAGTGAGTCAGCAGGACAGAGCAGTGGAGCTCACCTGGCCAATCAGATTTAGACTTGACCTGAGGGGGCGGGCTCAACACGGGAAAGATGGCATCCACCCTCCAGCTGTAAGAAAGGTGGACCCCTCACAGGGAAAATGCCAACTATCCTCCAGTTCTTTCCCCGAAGCCACACACCTCAGTCTGCCCCTCCCATATGTCTCTGAGGCCCCCGCGAGTCACCGTCCCTCCGCTGGAACCCAAGGTGAGTGCCTGTGAGTGAATGAATCTGTGCGCTGGGCCATTTAAGAGGACATTTGGGTTTTCTGCAGCCTTCTGGCCCATCCAAATGGTTGGAATCCCCACTGTTTTTCACTGTCAGATTGTGAAGGCTCCTCTTCCTGGCACCAGTACTCTGGGCTGGGGAGCCTGGTGTGGGGGCTGTGGTCCCTCACTCCTTTAGGGGAAACCAAGGTGGCCCAGATATCCCTCCTGATTCTCAACCACCACATGAGGCGTGGGGTCCATTCTGCGTCTCTGCCCCTCCTACCAGTCTCGATGTGGCTGCTTCTTTACAATTTTTAGTTATAAGGCTTCTGTTCAGCTAGATTGCAGATGGTTCTCCAGGTTAATTGTTCTATAATTTAGTTGTAATTTTAATGTGTTCACGGAAGAATGCAGGCATAGTGTTTATCTACTCCGCCATCTTGGATCTCTCCTGAAATGCCACAACCTGTTGATCTTAAGGCTCTGTCTGCCATTCATAGAAAGAGTTAGGCAGCATTCATCTGCATATCATTCTGGTCTGAAAGAAGAGAAACTTTTTGGATGGGCTGGAGGACTTCAAGTCAGTAGAAAATCCAGTGACTTAGGCTCTATGAGGCTTCAGAGAGAAGCCAAAAGTGGGCTATGCAAGGAGGGAACACCTGAGTCAGGTATTGCTCTAGAAATAGAATTAGTAGGTCATGCATCAGTGCATCATTTCTTGGCCCACACTTTGTGTTTAGCCCCTGGAGTTGTGGAAGTGAATGAGGCAGAATCTCCTACAGGGGCTGACAGTTCAGTGAGAGAGGAGGGGAGAAAGAGAGAATTAACCTACAGTGTTATTAGGGCTTTAACAGGGGATTAGTAAAGAGTTGCAGAGAGCTTCATTGATTTTTCTGAGTCTCCTTCTCAGAGGAGATGACATTTTAATTGGAGCTTAAGGGAGGTGGAGGGGAGGCACTCTTCAAACTGATAAATGTCATTAAAAAAGATCCCAGGCAGAAGAAACATGTGTAAAGTCACAGAGGCATATTTGAGAATTTATCATTGGCTGGAATTTCATGTGGCCTGAATTTTGAGTGGAATGATCATGGTCAAGGACTGAAACCAGCTAACATTTATTGAGCAATTACCTTGTGCTAGGAATTGTGCAAGGGCACATTGCATGCATGATCTAATTTAATCCCCTATATACTATTATTATCCCCATTTTACAGAGGTAAAAACTGAAACTTAGTAATGTTTCTGCAATCACATAGCTACATGATGGAGGAAACAAGAGTCAGGTCTGGGTCTAATTGACTCTAAAACCAGAGTTTGGAAGCCTCTGTCGTGAAGAGCCTTGAATGTTATGCTAAAATGTTTGTATGCTGTTGGGCATGTATACCAACATCCTTTGTAACATGTGTATGGTTCATGCTCCCAGGCCACACAGCCAAGAGACTTGAAATTGGCATGAGGAAAACAGTTCCAAGTCACATTGCCTACTTGCAGTAGCCATGTGAACCCTCCTACCAGTTACACATATGCCATTCTTATACTATGCTGCTGCTGGTGCCATGCTGTGGAAACAACAGGTGGGAGGCATGCAGATATTTCAGATTTTATTTCTCTTGTATTGCAGCAACATGCCTTAGGATTCAGTCTGAATCCATTGGGAAGAGGGACAATCTGTGCAACAGACCCCCTGCTGTGTGCAGACCCCCCCCCCTACACACACACACACACACACACACACACACACACACACACATACTCACCTCTCCCATTGGCTCAGGGCAAAACTTCATCTATTGATATAACCATATGATTTTTATCTTTTATTTTGTTTATGTGGCGCATCACATTGATTGACTTGCATATGTTGAACCATCCTTGTGCCCCTAGAATGAACCCCACTTGATCGTGATGTATAATCTTTTTAATGTATTGTTGTATTTGCTTTGCTAGTATTTTGTTTAGGATTTTTGCATCTGTATTTATCAGAGATATTGGTCTGTAGTTTTCCTTTTTTGTGGTATCCTTTTCAGGTTTTGTTATCAGGGTAATGTTGGCCTCATAAAATGAGTTAGGAAGTATTGCCTCTTCTTCAGTCTTTTGGAAGAGTTTGAGGAGGACAGGTATTAAATCATCTTTGAATGTTTGGTAGAATCACTGGAGAAGCCATCTGGCCCTGGACTTTTGCTTTTGGGGAGGTTTTGGATGATTATTTTGATTTCCTTACTGTTGATCCATCTATTTAGATATTCCAGTTTTTCATGATTCCATCTAGAAAAGTTATATATTTCCAAGAATTTGTCCATTTCATTTAGGTTATCGAATTTGGTGGCATATAGTCCTTCATAGTGTTCTCATATGATCCTTTGTATTTCTGTGGTATCTGTCATAACTTCTCCTCTTTCCTTTCTGATTTTATTTCAGGTTAGATTCCTTCCCAAGGGACTCCTGGGCTCCTCATGCAAATAGGTTCTCATAGAGAATGTCCCCACCCCCCAGGGCTAGTCATGTCTAGCTCCCAGGGTAACCACAGACTGGCTTCAAGCTGGACCCCTCCAGTGATGTTTTTCTTTATATCTAGGTATGCTCTTTGAGAAATAGATTCATTTCTCACATTGAATGCATTTCTTATCATCTTTATTGTGACGACCAGTGAGATGTTTTATTATAAATCATCTTAAGGCTATGCATTCTCAATGGAGGCAATGTCACCCCAAGGGGATGAAAATTAGTTCTTGGTTATATATTTTATGTATAAAGCACAGACATACATATAAACAGATACAGTATATCTATGGTATTACAATTTCATGGGGAATATTAGGGGAAAAAGACTATAAGGCTACTTTTTAGGCTACTTTTTTCAATAATGAAACAAGGTTGAGTAAGACTCTTAAGACCCTAATATAAAAGGAATATATATATATATATATATATATATATATATATATAAATTACAAATAAATATACTTTCTATGTGGTTATCTTTCTGTCCATGCTTATTAATTGATTTCCATGTAACAGAAATATTAGTAAAACAAAATGAATGTTGAAGACTTCTCTTCCTGAATGTGTCTACAGATGTTGAACATTTCAGGGAAGTCTCTTTTATAGGTTATATTTGGGGGTACTTCATATATTTGAAACTCTGTGTTGTTGTTTTTTTTATGAAAATATAGAAATTCTCCAAATTGTTTTATTGGCACCGGTTATCATATTGAATTTGAACTGAAAGCCCTTTAGACATCTGTGATCAATTAGCTTTTGATTATTGGCTAATTAGATGCATTCAAAATGTATCCAAGAGGCAGATATTATAGTTAAGTATAATAATTAAACTAATATTATGATTGAAAATATTTTAATCTTTTATCATTACAGGACATTCATGGTAGGAATATTTAATATTTTATATGCACAATTTATAAAGAACTTCCAAATAAGCTCCATTTAGTACCTGTGTAGCTTATTTGACCCTCACAAGAGCCCTGTGAAGTAGAAATTATTATTTTAGTTTTTTCATTTTACAGATAAAGAAAATGAGGTTCAGTCAGTTTAAATGTTTTGTTTAAGAGACTTAGCTGCAAATGGTATGTATTAGCTTAGGCTGTCAGGACAAATCATTATAGACTGGGTGGTGTAGGGGAGGAAAAAAGTTTTTCTCATTACCCTCTTAGGTTCTCTACCTGGGGACTATAAATTGGGCTAATAAAAGACAGTTTAACAAGAGAAAAGCAGAAGTTTTTTTTAGCATGTGCACTGCACTTACACACAGGAGCACTCAGAGATGAGCAACTCAAAGTGTTGGTTAGAACTTGGGCTCATATAGCATGTTAGTAAAGGAACAATACATTTTTAGAGAAGTGACAAGACAAAGGAAAAGAAACTTGAGTCTCTAGGGGTGGCAAATTGTAAGAAGGCAAATGTATGGGAAACTAATGGTAGATAAAGACTAGTTAACACAGTTTGTTATGTAGATTCCTCTGATGCCATCTCCAGGCTGAGAAGTGATTAACTTTTGTCCTTTCTGGTGGAGAGGGGAGGGAATTTATGTGCTATCTTTAGGCAAATACAGGTAGCAGACAGATCTTCTATTGTAGCTACATCTTCTCAATTGGCTTCAGCTTAAAATAATCCTTATGCTAAAGTGACATATTTTGAGGTGGCATATTCTGCCACCCTACAGTGGCTTAAACAACAGAAATTTATTTTCTCACAGCTCTGGAGGCCAGAAGTCCAAGAGCAAGGAGCTATCAGGTTGGTGTCTGGTGAGGATTCTCTTCCTGACTTGCAGATAGCCACATCTCACTGTGCCTTCACACGGCCTTTCTTTTTTTGCATGTGTGGGGAGAGAAAAAAATTTCTGGTGTCTCTTCCTCTTCTTATAAGGACACCAGTCCTATCAGATTAGGACCCTACCCTTATTACCTCATTTAACCTTAATTACCTCCTAAAGGTCTTTTCTCTAAGTAAAGTCACATTGGCTGTTAGGGGCTCCAACATATGAATTCTGAGGGGATGCAATATAGTCCATAACATGGCAACACTGGCATTTGAATTCCCTTTTTTCTGATTCCCAAGCTTGTTTCCCTTGGTCTTATTGCATGACCTCTCCACATGCCAGCACCCATCCCCTAAGCCAGGGCCAGCAAGCCTAGAGCAGACAGACATGCATCTGATCCTGGGGTGACTGCTAAAGTTGGGAGGAAGGTATGCCTCACCTGCATCAGGGCAAGGCAAGGTTTCCTTTGCCTGGCCATTGCCTTAATTTAGATGCTCATTATCCCTTGCCTTGACTATTGGAAGAGCTCTCTGCTTACTTTTTCTGCTTCTAGCCTTGTCCCAGTCTATTCCATCCCTCAAACAGACAACAAAGTTTTTTTTGTTTTTTTTTTCTAAAATGTAAGTCTAATTATCTTTTTACTGGGCTGAAAACTATGTAGTATTTCTCAACATCTAGAAAAAGTCTAGTTCCTTAACTCTGCATTTAAGAGCCTTCATGACCTTGGCCAGGTCCACATCTCCAACATCATCTTCTGCCCTTCTCTCCTCGTATTGAACGTTCCAGCTACACACAACTCCCTGCTGTTCTTTCCATTACACGGATTGAGGAAAATGTCTATTCTTATTTCAAAACTCATCTCAGATGGCATCCCTTCTAGGAATCTTCCCCAGAAATCTCTCCTTAAAAATTTAACCTTTCTTTTCTTTCTGAAGCCATGATAATTTGATTATAAAAAGAAGTTACCCTCAAATAAAAATTGTCCCCATTTTTATCTCCCTTAATGGAATGTGGGCCTCAAGTAGAACAGGGGCTTAGCAAATACTTGCTGAACAAATGAGTGTTTTTGGTGGCAGATCCCTCATTCAGTTGGATCTTTTCATCTTCTTTATCCCTCAGCAACAAAGAATGCTAGCCTATTCCTATGTGGACCTCCAACCCTGGTTATTCTCCATCTATAAAGGCCAATGGATACATCAGTGAACAAACTGACCCTCATAGATTTTCTGCAGTAATAGCAAATATCACCAGGAAAACTGCATTTCTCTCTATACTTGGAAACCATCACTTCATTCCTTCTTCTATTTGGAATAACTCCTTCTATGCCTTATATGGCAGCCCAACTCTACATAACTTTTACAACTCTGGGGTCTCTGAAGCTCACAGGAAGCCAGCTCTCCAAGCTTTTCTACAGCATGCCAAGGCTCCTTGAAGTCTTGGCAAAATCCCTTTTGATCAGAAGCAAGACTTGTCTCTTAACTTACCACCTGCAGCCACTCATCTCTTGAACTAATTGGTTGGCTACTATTATAGCTTTTTTTTCTTACTGATCAGCTGTTTAACTCAGTGGTCTATCACTTTCTTCCCTACTTAAGATCTACTGAATCTTTCACAGATGCCTTTTCTTACTGATTCAGATTCTACCCTTCATTTTCTCTCCTTCTTCCTTGTGGAGCAAAACCACCTTCATTGCTGACCCAAGGAGAGAAAGAACTCACTGTAACCTTAAAACTCGGATGCTTTAACCTTAAAACTCTGAAGGGGAGGATTGCAGTCTGTAGCAGAATTGTCTTCCCTTTAGTCAAACACACATACGATTCTGAAGATTATTAAAATTGTTCTTCATTTTAACATCAAGAGATCTATTCCAGCCTATACAGAATCTATAAGGCATTGAAGGTTCAGGTGTGGCTTGTCTGTTCTGTCTTCCTTGCCCCGACCATCTTTCATTGACATTGTGCCTTGGTAGAAGACTCTCACAGTGCTCCATATGCTCATCCCTATGGTAACGAAGAGTAACGTTACTGAAATTTCTTTCTTGTACTCTTTTTTATAGTGTCCTCTACATTGTGTATCCTGATTGTATTCCAGTTGCTATCACACCCTAAAAATCTTTCATGTTTTTTTACATGATCTTCACAATTGTTATAACTTAATATTTCAATACATGAATATAAATACTTTTTTTTTTCCAGCTGAGCCATCCTGCCACCTGTTGGCAGCTCAATGGAAGCTCAGCTTGGGCTGGGACGCGAACAGCTGTTGCTCAGAGTTTGCACTCTTGCGCAAGCTCTTAACCAAATGAGCCACTTGGCCAGCCCAATATAAATACATTTTTAATTTTTCTCCTTTTATTTACCAGTTATCTGATGTTATTTTCACTTTTGTATCTAACACTTCAATAAATATCTTCATAAACATGGATTAAAAATATTTTTGACTTAATTTCTTAGAATTAATTTTCAGTCATGGAATGATTGGACCAAAAGATATGAATACCACTATGACTCTTTCAAACTATTATTATCTTGCTTTATATACACTACACTAACTATTTGGGAGCAAGATCACCCCCACTGAGGGCTATGGCTTTCAATTTATCTTTACTAATTAAATTACTATAAAATACTATTTTCAGTTTTATTTTCATTTCTATTTAAGTCATGGCCAGCACCTGCAAAGTACAGCTTTTTATTAAGGCATGGTCAACTCGGACTTTTTAAGCACCACTGACTAAACTGCTCTTTCCAAGTTTTTAAAGCGCCCATTCATTTCAACTTTTGGTCGAGACCCCTTTGACCTCTGAAAATGTGACATCCTGCCCCTGGTTGATAGGGTGCTTCCCTGTCTCCCATTCCCTCTCTCATCTCCTAGCCTACACTGGTGTCTACACAGCTGCATCTCTTTAGTTGTGCGCCAGTTCTGCCATGCGAGTTTTGTCTAACTCTGCATTTCTTTCACTAGAAACATGTTTTGAGCCTTTGTTCCAAATACTCAGGATTACTGTTCTCTTCCAACAAGGCTGTCGGAGCCCAAAATAGTTTGGAAATTTTTCTCAGGAAATTGTTTTCAAAGCCATTGGTGTATTCTTTTGAATCTCCTTATTGGTGTCAAAACTTGTACTTAGAAGGTATATTTTATTTTATTTTTTTGGAAGGAAACTAGTGTCTTTTACATACATTTGAGATCAGACAGGATCCTGTCAGAAGTCAGAAACCATGCCATTATGTCAGCAGAGAGAATTTAATATAAGGAGAACTGTTACCCAAACAGAAGAGAACTGAACAGGCAAAAAGAAGGTAACAAGGTATCACAAACGCAGTAGCTGCAGGAAGCAGCTGCCTCTCCTAAGGATGGGGGAACAGAGGGAAGATGTCGGGATTACTAAAATTTAGAAGCTTGGAGAAGGGGCCTGAAGAGCTGGGACTCGGCCCTCTAGGGCGGAGGTGTTGCTCAAATGGAACCCATGCTCAGAGCTTGGAGCCTGGAGAAGAGACTCCTAGGAGCTGGGACTCTGACCTCTGGGGAGGAGGTGCTGTGGCTGGTGCTGTGTTTCTGGAGGGCTTAGTGAGGTTGGTTCTAAGAGTGTGGAAGGACAGCAAACTAGAACCACCTGCACTGCTGGAACTGCCAGCTGCTGCCAAGGTGGAGAATGTTGCTGGGGCAACGCTGATAGAAACAGAAAGCAAACAAAGGAGAAAAGCTCCCTCCAACCTTCAATTTCCCTGTGGCATCCCTGATAGGCAGAGCCTAACAAGGAGCCAGCTGGCAAAGGAAAAATGCCATTTGCGGAGGCTCAGTCTCAGCGTCAGAAAGTAGAATGGAGAGGAGGAAAAAATTAGAGCCATGAAACAATGGCTTAATAACCAGCAACCTACCATGCACCAGGTACTACATAAGTATTTTCAAATATGAGATCTCCTTTAGTTCTCATGCCACCCCTGTGACTGAAGAACTCTTCTTCTATTTTATGGATAAGAAAATGGTGGCCCAGAGAGAGTAAATAGTAATCATGGCACTGGAATGAGAACACATCTTCTCACTTCATAGTCACTGCTTTCTGCACTACATCTGCTGAAGTTAAGCTTGCTTCTGGATGACAAGGGGAGGCCTTTTCTTATTCCTGATGGGGAGGGGATGGGCTGTGATGAGGGGAAATAAGAGGGAAGAAAGAAAAGAGCCCAGCGATGGCATAAGGCTATGCCATAGGTAGTATGATTTTTTTTCTTGTGACCTATAATCCAAATCTTTAGAAAATCGTACTCAACTCATGAGACATCTAGAGTAAGTGGATTTCTTATGGAAACTGTTAAAGGGTTTGAACTTGGCACCAGGAGAGACCTGGAGAGGAACAAGGACAGCCTCTGTTCCTGAGACGCAGCTTGAGTGGGGGGTAAGCCCTTTGTTAGCAGAAATCTTGGGAAGTTTTATGACTTCTCTAGGCTGGGTAATTGGTCTACATCTTAAGGCTTGGGAGGCTGTAACTGACATTTAAATCATACCCATTTTACAGAGACAATTTGAGGCTGAGAAAGTTAGGTAATGTGACCAAGATCACATAGCTATTAAGTTGTAAAACTTGGATTTGAACTCAGTTCTGATTTCAAACATACTTCCTCTCCAAAATGGAATGGACAGGAGAAGCCACAATGGTACTATTACCTACCAATTGTTCCACATATATTACATACCTGGAATTATGTTAATTGCTTATTTTGTTAATCCTCACAATTTCATGAGGTAGATACCATTACTCTATTTTATAGATGAAAAAAAAATGAGGCAAAGACAGGCTAAATAATATGCAGTAAATTGGGTTGGAATCCCCACCTAAGTCCATTGAATTCCAAATCTTGTGCTCGCAACTATTGCTTCTCAAACTCTAATGTGCCTGAGAATCAGCCAGGGACCCTGTTAAATGCGAATTCCTACTCACCAGATCTGGGGTGGGGCCTGAGGTGCTGCATCTCTAATCAGCATCTCAGTGATGCTGCTGGTCAGTGCATGTCGCTTTGAGTAGCAAGGTTCCTAACGATGACATCATACTGCCTCCCTATCCTGCCAGGCCTACCTCAGGCCACCCCAGGAGCCCTCTTGATCAAGCCTAGTTGTGATATGACACTCAGAAGTGGTCTTTTTTTTTTTTACCTTCTTCTGAAATTTTTCAGAGTAAAGTAAGTAACAAAAAAAAAATTAATCATCTGGCAGGTCATTAAAGGAAAACATGATTTTTGCCCCCGTGTGACTCCATTCAATTAATGAAGCTGTCATTAAAGCCCATGGATATGTCAAGAAAATTAGTTTCAGGTGTTGGATTGTTTTGGTTCTAGAATAATTTCTATATTTTTAATGAGGACTATTTGAAATATCATCGCAGTTCTTTCCCATCAGGGACTTACAGCTCAGGATACCTAAGAAGTCTGACATATTGGGGGTCAGCGGGATGTTTACAGGAAGCAATTAACAACACCTCATTGTTGTCTCTTTATATTACTATGAGGCTGCCCATTGAGCATGTTTCCAGAGCCACAGCATTTCTTGGGGGAAAGAGAAGTAAATGTAGCTAATGAAAAGTGCTGACAACATCGTAAAGGGACCCAAAGACTGCTAACCAGGGATATCCCACTGATGCCTGGCCATAAAATGGAAAGCATTAAGGAAGATTCATTTCCCCTCTAACATAGAACATTTATTTTGTAAACTCTTGTTAAAAGAAACATTTTATTCCAAGGAGTAAATGGGTGGGGTCATATTTTAAAATAACAACTGACATATTTCCCCCCCTGAAGTCTCATCCCCTTTTATTTCCTAACTTATCTCAAACCAGACCTCAGCATTCTCAGCTCTCACTATTGGGTTGTTGCAGCAGAAATGCAAAGAGAATCAAAATAAATCTTTTTTGTTTTTGGCATTAGCGTTGTAAAGCTGAGTTTGCATTTCAATATAAGTTTGGAAAAATACTTAATAGGGCAAGTTTGCTTCTGCTCCACACAGGGGAGCTAAAGGCGTCTGGGCTAGAACATTAGAGGAAGCAACTCTGGCAGGAAACAAAAGTTCATTGCTGGTGGCGGTCAGGGTCTGAGAAAGGGCCTTATTTTGTACCCCTGTCCATGGGTACAAAATAGGACAGGAGAGGGAAACAATAGATACTGAGATAAAGTTCCTGCTTGACAGTCAGTGTGTTCCCTCCTGTGACGAGGTTCTGGGGACTTCTTCTATATCTTTTCAAATATCACTTTCTAGTCTCCATGTTTTATGTGTCAGTAGTTTGGTCATTTTTATTATTGAATATCATGCTACTGAACCACTATGCCATAATTTGTTTATCCATTCGTTTGTTGATGGACCTTTGGGTTGTTTTCATTTTTTCTATTATGCATAAAGCTGATATGAATATCCAGATACAGCTCTTTTGAAAATAAACTCTATTTGAGAAGAGTTTTAGATTTACAGAAAAATTGTGGAGTTCCTGTATATCACACATCCAATTTCCCCTGTTACTAACGTCTTATATTAGTATCAGGCATTTGTCACAATTAATGAACCGATATCAACACATTATTATCAACTGAAGCCTGTACTTTATTCAGATTTCCTTCGTTTTTGCCGACTGTCCTTTTATTGTTCTAGTGTTTTATCCAGGATGCTATATACAATACGTCATCTTGTCTCCTTAGGCTCCTCTTGGCTATGACAGTTTCTGAGACTTACCTTGTTTTTTATGACTTTGACAGTTTTGAGGAGTACTGGTCATATATTTTGTGGAATTGTACCTCAGTTGGATGTGTCTGATGTTTTTCTCATGATTAGACTATGGTTATGGGTTTTAGAGAGGAAGATCATACAGACAAAGTGCTATTCTCGTTACATTATATGAAACGTACATTCTACCAATGTGTGTTGGATTTTTTTTCAATATTTTTTCTGCATCTTTTGAAATCATCAAATTTTTCCCATATATTTTGTTAATGTGGTGGATTACATTAACTGATTTGCAAATGTTTAATCAACCTTGAATTTTTAAGATAAATCCCACTTAGTCATAATGTATTATCCTTTTTATATGTTACTGGATATAATTTGCTAATGTTTAGTTGAACATTTTGTGTTTATGTTTCTGAGTTATATTATTATTTTATTTGCTTACAAAATCTTTCTTGGTTCTGTTATCAGAACAATGCTGTCCTTATAAAATGAGTGGAAAAGTGTTCTTTTCTATTTTCTGGAGGAATTTGTATAAGATTGGTATCTTCCTTAAATGTTTGATAGAATTCCCCAGTGAAACCTCTGGGCTTGAAATTTTCTTTGTTAGATTTTTAATTACAATTTCTATTTCCTTAAAGGATATATAGCCATTCAGATTTTTTATTTCTTCTTGAGTCAGTTTTAATTATTGTGTTTTGTAATTTGTCCATTTCATCTAAGCTATCAAGTTTATTGGCATAAATGTGTTTATAATATTTCCTTAGTATATTTTAAATGTCTGTAGGATCTCTACTGATATCTTCAACTTTCATTTTTCTTTTATATTGGCAATTTGAATTCTTTCTCTTTCCATTTTATTCTTATCAAAGATGTATCAATTTTTATAATATTTAAAGAATCAACTTTTGACTTTGTTAATTTTTCCTAATGTTTCTCTGTTTTCTATTTTATTTATTTCTGCTTTTATCTTTATTATTTCTTTCCTTGGGTTTACTTTGCTTTTTTCTCTAGCTTCTTAGGTGAAAATTCTGATTTTTTTTATTGTAAGCCATTTTTCTTTTCTGTTTTAGTTATTAAAGCTATAAATTTCATTGTAAGCATTGTTTTGCTGCATCTGACACATTTTAATATGTTGTGTTTTCATTATCATTCATTTGAAAAATATCCCAATTTCTTTTGTGGTTTCTTCTCTGACCCATGGATTGTTTAGAAGTGAGGGGATTTTCTGGATATTTTTTTGTTATTAATTTCTATTCAGTTTGTTTTCTGTTGTGACCAGAGATCATACTCTGTAAGATTCCAACCTTGAAATTTAATTATTTTTTGGTCTTGCCATGTGACTTTGCCATTTCTCCTGCAAAAGAAGTAGAATATATTTTCTCACCCTTTGACTAACAAGTTGACTATATGACTTTCTTCAACCAATAGAATGAGGGGGAAGTGATGTCATTCTGGTTACAAGCCCAGGCGCAAGAGGACTTGTATATTTCCAATTGCTTTCTGGGGGGTTCGTCATCCTTTTGAAAAGAACATGCCAGGACCAGACTGCAGGCTCAGGAGGAGGATGAGAAATACGAGTAGAGCCTGGCCTTAATCAGCCAAAGTCTAGTCAACCTCCAGATCTATGATCAAAATTAAATAATTGTTTTAAGCTGTTACGGACCCTTCTGGGTTGTGTACCAAAACCAAGGTCCTTCTGCTCAATGCTGTTCCTGCCAATAGAACAAGGTTGAGTTTGGTAAAGCAAAGCAGAAATTTTATTCTTTGATCAAGGAATGGAGAAGTGTGAACTCATGCTCTAACAGCACCTTCTCCCTGACTGGAAAGGAAACTACTGTATTTATAGGCTGTGGCGTGGAGTGATTAAATTCCTTTAGGTATGCAGAGTTATTCTTCTGTTGCACTCAGCTGTTTTGCGCATGGTCCTTTTTTGCACACGATGCCCCATTACCATCTTTGTTTTTGCACTCGGCACCTTGGTCTTCGCTCTCAGCCCTCCTCATTTTGTGGTCGGGAATTCTTTCCAGTTCCTGTAAGCAAGCATAGCTCGTGACATAGTTTAGGTATTGAGAAACATTAGGGTTTTTTAGATGATAGCCTAGCGACAAAGCCACTGTGTTGAAAAACTTGTTACGCAACACGAGCTAAGTAATAGAGCCACTTTCTGTGACAGGTAAGATTGAATGGATGCTCAAGGCATAGCCAGCCGGTCTCTTCCCATTCCAGTCGGCTTCTCTGCTTCTTTTGGGCTGAAGTGCTACCTGGCCTATGTCCCCTCCCTTCCACCTGCTGCCATTACTTTTCTTCCCTTGGACCAATGACAGTGTACATCAGTTAGGGTGTCACCCTGATGAGTGTGCTCATGGAGTTGTCCCGACACAATCCCTATGCAGAAGGTTCAGGCATCCTGGTGCCACATCTGGCCAGAGAGTATGCATGTGTTGGGGGAGAGGCAGGAAAACGAGTGGTGAGGCAGAACCTGACCCATCTGTTTCCTGCATGGATTGCCCAGGGCAAGGTGGAGTAAGCAGTGCAGCTAAAAACCGCTACAAGTATGTGCAACCTTTGTATTTGCCTCCAACATTCACCCATGCTTTTGGACTCTACTAACTTCAAGATGTCATTCCCTTCCTATGATAAAATTTGAGTACCTCCAATCTGCCAAGCAGGAGACTTCTGGGACTGGCTCTGCATTTGGTCAGTCTCCGTATATCTTTTCTGGCAGTTCTAGGTTAGTAAGGAGGAAGGGGGACAGCAGCACTCTTTAGCTTTCCATCATGCCTGAAACTGGATGTTCCAACTTTCCCCGTGCTGATGTGTGCATGTGAGTGTACACAATGTGTAGATATTTGTGTGTCAATGCACGCACAGGTGTACATACATTCTCTTTGTCTCTATATAGATAGATAGATGTATATACACATACAGACCTATGTATGTATGTATGCACACAGGTACATATATACACACGTATGCCACAACCCACTAATATTTATTCATGCTATATTTATTAGTCTGCTATTTTCTTTTCACTTATGCCAAATCTAGAAATGGTTGGCTGGTTCACTCTTAGCTTTCTGGGACCTGAGACAAGAGTAAAAATAAAGGCTTACTTATCATATGACTAAATATTTAAAAGCTATAAATCAAGCTAATAATCTGTTAAAGAAACTACATCCTATCCTCCTACCTTGATAATTACATCTTCATAATAACCTGGAAGGCCAGGTTCAAATTCAGAAATTTTGTATCCCTCAAAGTTCTGTACCAGAAGTGGTAACATGAGCAAAGCTAGTCCCTGACCCAATGGCCTGCTCTCTTCATCTTCCCACCCCTGACTGGTGCACATGCTAGCTCATGAATTCAAGCATCATTTATATGCCCTGCAAAAAGCCACCCTCGGCCACTCTTTGGGCCTAGGCATGGACATTCTCACAACATAGTCCACCCTTGAGAGAATGGACAGGGGAACTGGCTTCTGCAGGCCAGCAGGATGTTTCAGGGACATTTGGGCTGAGAATTTCAGGGTCCTAAACACCCAGGTTGTCATCTATAAGGGGTGGGGGCAAGACTCCAAGTAGGCACATCTCCTTGACCCTACAAACACTACAACTTGGTGAAGAAAAGTGTAGACAGCAGAGGGATACATACATACATCTATCTATCTATCTATCTATCTATCTATCTATCTATCTATATATATATATATGAAATACTATAATGCTAACAGTGCTTCGTTGAGGTATAAATCCTCCTTGATGATGTAGATTGTTCTTTTAATATGCCAACTGTACATATTTACTTTAGAATTTTTTCATAGCTATTCATAAGATTGACTTATTTTCTTTTGTTTATTAGGTTTTGTTATTAAGTTTATGCTAGACTTATAAAATGATTTGGAATACTTTCACTTATATATTCTGGAACCGTTTGAATAATTTAGGTAAGATTATATTTTCTTGATGTGTGGTTTAGTTAGATCTTGTCTTTAAATCAATGAGAGTCTAATGATCTTTCTTTATTTTTACTTTTTAAAGTGGTGGATTTATAAAAAAAACCGTGCTAGTCTATTGTGCGGTAGTTAATGTGTTCAGATAGCCTACTTTTTCCTAAATCAATTTTGGTAATTTATATTGTGCTGGAACAATCGTCCATTACACCCAGATTTGAAAATTTACTGACATTTTACATGATATTTTATAATTATTTTGACTATTTTTCACAGCTACGGCTTTATCTTCTTTCTCATTCCTGATATATATATTTGCCCTGCTTTTTTTCTTAGTCAAACTTGATAGCGTATTGGGCTTATCTATCATTTTTGCTGGCATTTTGTTTTGCGATTCATTATTTTCAGTATTTTATCTTTATTAATTCCCTCATATTTCTTTTAGTTTATTTTGTTTTGTTCTAATCTTTTAAATTGAATACTTAGCTCACTCATGTTCAAATTTTCAAATGCAAACACTAAGAAAAAAGCAGGTGCAGGATAGGAAATGAAGCAAAGGCCAGAAAGAAGGGGATGCAAGGTAGAGGTTGGGAGATTGGGAACTACATGAGGAGGGAGGTGGAGTGTTAGAACAAGCAGCACAGAATGTTGTGAGGCGTGGTTGTCAGGGTGACATGTTATAAAACATTGCCATCAGGACACCCTGCCTCCCCAGGCTCCGTATCCAATTCCTGTTTCTATTTTGGCCATGAGTACATCATGAAAAGCTTGGCAAATACCCAGCAGAAATCCAGACTTATGAAGTCTACTACATTTTTGATCCAAGGCTTTCCATTTCATAGCCCAATGAAATAAAAAAAAATCAATAGGGACAAACATAGGGTTGCCAATATTTATTTTGTCAAGTAAGGATATTAAATATGCACATACAATCATTTATTAGCACAGTGATTATACCAGATTTAGGCTATTTTAGCAGACAAAAATAAAAAGGTCAATAACAGCTTTATTTAATTAGCAGTGTGGTGTGCAGAATTCCAGCCCTAGCATCACGAAGCAGAGTATAAAAATGTTGGGTTTGAAGCTGAATAACAATAGCCTAATGACTAGGTCACTAGCTGGGCATGGGGGAAACTTAGTGAACCCTACTTGCTTTAGGTTTAAGTCTACGAATTCTGTACTCAGAGTAAGTGTGAAACAGAGTTTGAAAATCTATCACAGGGACTATAACTCAGCTTTGCTGTATTCCAAGTCTTCAAAATAAAGGTGAACACACAGCGCCAAGCACCTGGCAGTAGCAAATATCAATCTTCTCAGGAAGAAGATACAATCATGTAAGCCACAAATTATTTCCACAAGCAATTTAATAAAGACAACATTCTGGACTGGATAAAAACTAGCCATGAACACAAAGAGATAAAATAATAATGAAAACGTTTCAGGGGCAGAACCAATAGGGTTGCATTATTAGAATGATCAGATATAGACTTTAAAATAATAGTAATGACAGTATTCAAGGAGATAAAATACAATGTCTAGAATTTTAGCACAGACTTGAAAGGTATTATAAAAAAATGAATATCTAGACATCAAAACCCAATTAAAGATTTGCTGAATGGGTTTAACAGCTAATGAAAGAATTAATACATTAGAAGAGAGATTGAAAGAAAGCATCTAGACTGAAACACAGAAAAACACAGAACAGAAGATAAAAAACAAAAGAGTATAGGAATATCCTATATAGTTCTAATATTTGTTTTACTGAAATTTCGGTAGGCTGAAGAGGGCAGGAGAAAGAGAATGGGGGGGGGGAGAGGGAGGGAGGGAGGGAGAAAGAGGAGAGAGAGAGAGAGAGAGAGAGAGAGAGAGAGAGAGAGAGAGAGAGAGAATGAGAGAGAATGAGGGAGAATGAAAGAATCAGGGGAAAGGCAATAATTGAAGAGATACTGCCTGAGAATTTTCAAAACTGATGAGAGATATGAATCCAGTGTTTTAAGATTCCCTACAAACATCTTGCAGGATCAATAATAATAATAAAAATATATCCACATCTAAGCAAACTGTAGTAAAGATGCTGAAAACCAAAGACAAGGAAATAATCTTATAATCAGCAACAGAACAAACATATATTACCTACAAAGGCACAGCAATTAGACAGTGGAATAAAAACTTCAAAGTACTAAAAGAAAATAACTGAAACTTAGAATGCTATACCCATCAAAAACAGCCTTTAAGAATAAATATGAAATAAAGACATTTACAGATTAATCTATTATAAATGGAGAAAATTCATAACTAGAAGACCTGAACTGGAGGAAACACTAAATTATACAAGCACAATTGGTAATGTAGGAAGGAATAAAGAGCAAGAAAAATGAGTAAATATAAATAATATTTACTGTATAAAACTGTTTAAAGTATTTACTGTATAAAATCATTTGAAATATTTACTGTATAGCACTGTTAAAATTAAATTTATAAATAAACTATATGACAAAGAGTACATAATTCAGAAGGGGGTAAATAGAGTTGAAATGTAATGTAAGAGCCTCAAATTGTCTAAGAAGAAGGTAAAAATACCAATTAATACAGGATTTGATAAATTGATAAACCATATTGTAATCTCTAGGGTAACCACTGAAAGAATTATAAAGCAGCATTTGGCTTCCCAGCTAACAGAAAAAAAAAAATTAAACAATTCAAAAAATTTCAAGAGAAAGCAGGAAAACAGAAGAAAAAAAAAGAAGTGGGATATATAGGACAAAGGGAAAACAAATAGTATAATAAAATGGTAAATTAAAACCTCCAAATACAGGGCTGGCCGAGTGGTGCGATGGTTAAGAACTCGCTTGGGATGCCAGAGGACCCCGGTTCGGATCCCACATATGAGGGCCAGTGACACTGCCCTCTACAGCTAAGATGCTGAACAACAGCTCAACCTGGAGCTGGGCTGCCGAGAGTCGCTGGCGATGGCGTAGGCTGCAGTCCCTGTGGCAGTGGGTTGCCATGGGCTACCGTGTGTAGCCAGCAGCCAGCGTGAGCGGCCAGCAGCCGCAGTGAGTGGCCGTCCAGAAGCCTGCGACTGATCTGCCTCGCCAGGGAAGAGCGCAATGATGGTGCCAACTTGGGCCAGTGAAGCAGCGTCCTCCACAACTAGATTGAAGAACAAAACGACAGCAACTTGTCTGTTCCCCTTCCCCTAATTCCCCAGTACTGTTCCCATCCCCCCAATTACCCAATTTAAAAAAAAAAGAGTAATAAAAACAGGTAAGATATAATAGTTATTTTAAAAAAAAAACAAAAACCTCCAAATACAGGTAATTGTAATAAGAACATTCTGATTAGAAATCAAAGATTAGTAGACTTGTTTAAAAACTTAATCCATGCTTTAGATGAGATACACATAAAATATAAGGATACAAAAAAAGAAGGATTGGAAAAAGACATATAGAAATACTTATCAAAAGAAAGCTGGTGTGTATTCTGAATTTCAGCCCTTTACTCATCATGTGTGTTTTAACTATATTTTTTATGACAGGGGCTGCTGGGTGTTGGCAGTGTTCTATTTCTTGACCTGGATACCTGTAAAAAGTGTTTATTTTGTGATAAATGATTCAATCATATATCCTTATTTTGTTTACTTTTTTGTATGTGTGTTTATTTCTCATGCATGTGCACACACACACACATTTAAAAAGAAAAACAGGAAGAAAATTGTGACTCCAGAAATTTAGTGGATTTGAGGCTATCTGGGTTACATTTACGAGCAAATGAGCCAAACAAAAGCAAGTATAATTAAGTTTATTAGGAACAACATTATTGTTCTCAGTTCTGTTTACTAACCTGAATGGGTGTGGCCCTGCCTACAATATCTCCTAAAAACAGTTTTGAAAATGTTAATTTGTTCCATAGCATGTTTTTGAACATGTTTATGTTCGAACATGTTTGAACATGTTTTGAACATGTTTATGAACGTGCTGGACATTGTGATGTGTTTTTCCTCTGAGTTGTGTTTTTATGCAGTTCAGAGGAAGAATAGACAATTTGGGTTTAAATAGCTACTAATTTCAAATTTCTGCATGGTGAGAAGCTTTTCCCTCACACCACCCCCACCTTTGCCCACACTCTAGTTGGAATGATTAAAACTTGTGAAATACTCTGTATTTTGAGCAGGCAGGATGCACTTATTTAAAAAAATATCGTGGCCATCTGAGATCCGGGTGAGAAAGGCTGTTGAAAATCTGTGGCAGCTTGAGTTGGGGAGTTGCTGTACATGTTCTCTGAATATTTAAGTTTTGATGGATTCTAAATCTTATTGCTTGAAAGCTATCCAAAACCCCAATGCACCAGTCCCAATGTCCCCTCCTTTCCTTAGGAATATAGATGTTATCAGCTCTCAATAATGACAGCTATTAACACAACACATGAAACCAAAAGGAAACTTAAGACATTTATTGTTTCTTAAATTTTTCTTTTATTGTCTTCCATGCTTGGCTTGAAAGTCATTGCCTATGACGTTGTTGTTTTATTAAATAGTGTGTTTGGGACTGCTGTGTCTGCAGAAGAAGCCAAAAGTAAATTTCTAGGAGTCTGGCTTGCCCAGTCATAAGTAGATCCATGTTCAGTAGTCATGTGCCAAGACTCCGACTTGTCTTCATAGCCTTTCTCTCTTTTGAAAAGACATGAGCTTTAAAAGAGAGAGACCATGTTTCCTTCCCTTGCCAACGTGTACTCAGCACCTAAAATAGTGTTAGGCATGCGGTAAACACCAAAGCGGTGCTGGCTGATTTGCTGCTCAAGAAAAGGAATAAGCAAATACTCAACGAAGCACACATGTCCCTAGAAGAAACAATGATATTCTGGATGGGTCCACCTAAAGTTGTACTTAAACCTAAGTAAGTAAATAATAAATAAATAAATAGATAAATAAATAAATAAAGCCCCTGACTTTTGGACTTTCATTCATTCAACTAATTTTTATTGAATGCTTATGTAGACCTTAGGCATACACAGATGGTCCCCAACTTATGATGGTTCGACTTATGATTTTTTTGACTTTACAATGGTGGGAAAGCGATATACTCAGTAGAAATTGTACTTTGAATTCTGATTTTTTCCCAAGTTAGCAACATGCGGTAAGATACTCTCGTGATGCTGGGCAGTGGCAGCGAGTCTTAGCTCCCATCAGTCACATGATCATAGGGTGATCAACCCAAACTCTACAGTGTACTCATTGTGGATGATTTTGCCCAACTGTAGGCTGTTTAAGCACGTTTAAAGCAGGCCAGGCTAAACTATTATGTTCGGTTGGTTAGGTGTGCTAAATGCATTTTTTACTTATGATATTTTCAACTTATGATGGGTTTATCAGGATAGAACCCCAAGGGAAGTTGAAAAGCATATGTATAGTACTCTTGATGAGAAGAGTTAAGGGAAAATACAAGTGCTAGGAAGTATTGGGGAATAATTATAAATAGAGTGCTCAAGGACAATCTCTCTGATGTGATATTTGAGTAAAGATCTAAAGGAGGTGAAGGAGTGATCCACAGATATATCTGACAGAATAGCATTTTAAGCGAAGAGAATAACATGTGCCATGGTCCTGAGGCAGAGAATCCTGGGAGACTTCAAAGAAAAGTTAGGAGCCTATGTAGCTGGAACAAAGTGAAAAAGGGAGAACAAGAGGAGTTAAGGTCAGAGAGGTAACTGCGTCAGCTGTGTAGGGACTTACAAGCCATTGATTTTATTGATAGTAAGGTAAGAATGTATTGGATGATTTTTGAGCAAAGGGTTGACATGATCTGACTAGCTTCTTAAACTGGATCACTTTGATGGACATAGACATAAGGATCAAGAGCAGAAGCATACGGAGCGAGAGCTAGTCTATGAAAAATTAGAGTCACCAGACATATACAATAGTAAGCAGAGGATTTGGTGTTCACCGATGCCAAGTCAAAATGGCAGTTCTCTCCTTTCAGGAATATATTTGATGATAGAGTAGATATAACTATAATTACACAATAGATATTTTCTGCTTTTTTGATGAAAATATATAGTTGGCATTACACGAATATGCTACTGTGACTGCAGTTTGGAAAGATGTTTTGGAATGTTAAAATGGGTGAGAAATTGTAGACTACTGTTTTGAATGTTTTTGAAGGGTGCCGTTTGTCATCTTTAAATGTACTTTTTAAAGAACTGAGAGAAGATTTAGATAAAAATCAATGGAATATGAAATAAAAACAATAAAGATGAAGAATGAAATCAATAGAAATTATTTTATTTTGCTATTGGGAAGTGAATTGTAACACATTTTTCAGGTTATACTAAAGTAGTAATTCATTAAGAGAAACAGATAAATTTAAAATAGAGACTATAAACTTGATAATTCAGTATATTTGATAATCTAATTAATAAAGAGAAATGATTTAATAAACATATTGCTAATCTGGCAAAAATATTGACATTAATGAAGATAATATGAAACTCAAAATATACCAGCATAAAAAAGTCAACAAAAATTCATTAAAGAGTTTTGTCAATTTTAAAAGTATTTATGTTCAATCACTGAACAGAAAAGCTTAAAATGTTCTGAAATCTTACAGCTCATACATGAAAGAAACAAAAAAGGTTTTCCCAAATTTGAAAACAATCCAAAAAGCTCACATGCCATTACAGTAACAAGTTGTGAAGCTGAAAAAAACTTTACTAAAATATCATTATTAGAAATCTGCTTTTTACCAGCCATGCTAGAGGAAAGACCCAATTGTGTGCTTCTTTCTTTCTTTCTATCTTTTTCTTTCTTTCTTTCTCTCTTTCTTTCTTTCTTTCTTTTTCTTTCTTTCTTTCTTTCTTTCTTTCTTTCTTTCTTTCTTTCTTTCTTTCTTTCTTTCTTTCTTTCTTTCTTTTTTATTCTTAGTAGAGAAAGCAAAGAGCTGATCAAAGGGCATATACCCCAAAATGGTAGGAAAAAGCATTATAAAGGTGTGGCAGGTAGTTAACTAATTAAATATTATGTTATGTTTCTGATTTTTGTGTTCATTTTTAAATTTTTAAAAAAATTTGGATCAACTAATATTTTTCTCACTCTTGTTAAATTAATCAAACAAGAAAGCCATTAAACTAAGGTGGCTCTATGCCGTGACATCCTAAGTAAGCAAACCAAAATCTAAGCTTGTAAATGCCTCAAGGTTACAACATTTAAACTTAAGGACAGCCAATCATAGTCAACCAGGCTTTAAGCTATAGTCATCAAATAATTTCCCTTCTTTGCTTCAACCGCTTCTCTATATAAGTTTTTCTCTAGCTCCTGTCAGTGGAGTGCTTCTAACCACTTTCATTTTGGCACTGATTTTTGCTCAAATAAACTCTTAAAAATTTTAACTTACCTCAGTTTATCTGTTAACATTCTAAATAAATATTTTCTTTATGCTTTATTTTTAATACTCTTTTTGAAAAAAAAGAGAGACCCCAAAATTGTACAAATTTCAAGTCCCCCAAATCTGGATTCACTCTGATCAATCAATAGGTTGCTTTGTGCAGGTCAAGATTGAGAAATCAACTGGACATCTATAAAGATTAGGAGAAACAGCTAGATATACAAATTTGGAGTTCATGGTTCCAGTTGGAGAAATAAATTTGTGAGTGGTATGTCCTCCATATTCCAATATGTGTGTTTTGTCCACACCTCCAAGGAATTAACTCGATTCTCCAAGGACGTTGACCAAGTGTCCCACAAATTTAACTTAATTCTAACACTACCTACATGGAGACAGTGTCAGATTCCACAGATTAAGGGCTCAGTTCCACAAGACTACCCCTCCCCACCTTATATGTCAATGCCCAAGTCCAGGTTGTCATCTGCACTTATGGGCCAATGGGCTGTAAATGGGAGGCTTCCAAGATACCCTCCCCAGATTTGATTAATTTGCTAGAGTGGCTCACAGAACTCAGGAAATCAGTTTACTTACTAAATTACTGGTTTATTATAAAGGATAATAAAGGTTACAAATGCATAGCCAGATGAAGAGATACACAGGGCTTGGTCCCTATTGAAAGAGCTTCTGTCCCTGCGGAATTTGAGGCCCAGCACATGGATGCATTCTGCAGTCAAATGCTCTACCCCTGAGCTATACCCCCTCTCATGGATGCATTCTGATCTGCCAACCTGAAAGCTCTCCAAGCCCTGGGATTTTTAATGGAGGCTACATTACATAGACATGATTGATTAAATCATTGCCCATTGATTGATTCAACCTCTAGCCTTTCTCCACTCTCTGGAGGTCAAAGGACTGAATAGTTCTAACCTTCTAATCACTTGGTTGGTTCTCCTTGCAACCTGCCCTCCTCCTTAGGTGTTTTCCAAAAGTCACCTCATTAACATAACAAGACACCTTTATTACTTTTATTAGGAAATTTCCAAGGTTTTAGGGGTTCTGTGCCAGAAACAGGGATGAAGACAAAAATATATATTTCTTATTATAAATCACAGTATCAGACATGCCTAAATAGTGTTTAAAGCCATAAGACTCAGCGCCATATTATTATTTTTATGGGCCCTAGTCAATTTTGCCTTTGTGGGTCCCTTTCTCCATATAATATATATATCCAAAAAATTGTATACAAGTGGACATTTTGGTCATCGTTGCTCAAGCAGTAGTTCACTATAATCAGAAGTGTCTGGATGTTGATGATAACCACTTTGAGTACCTCTTGTAATTGCAGAAGTCAAATGTGACTTGTACTCATTTTTTGTTATTGGTATATATTGGATATTATAATTTTAATAACATTTTTCCTTTCTTAAAATGTGTATACATTTTGGGGCACTTGTATATTAAGATGAATACAATCTAGGCTTAATCTATTATTATCATATTTACTTATTTTTCTAATTTTAAAATAAATTACTATATGTTCATGGACCCTTAAATGTATTGCATAATTGTTAAAAGTTAAAAATAAAAGTAACCAGGTTAAGGCCAAGATGGAGTCACTTATGCTAAGCACCAAGTCAACAGCAAACCAAAACTTTACTAAATTTCTACGCTCAGCTCTCCCAGAAAAGGAAGGCCTAGGTCAACCATTCAGCACCGGCTTGCTCAGTACAAGTTACCTGACTAGAATGCAAGACTTCCCTTTGCTCCGTATAAGGAAACTAATCCTGCCTTACCCAATCAGCAAATGCCAATACAACATTCTTGTTCCTACTCACATTGGTCTATAAAAAACTCTTGCCTCCTGTAGCTCTTCAGAGATCCTTTCCCTCTGCTGGGTTTGATGCTGCTCAATTCATGAATTGCTAAATCAAAGCTTACTAGATCAGCGAATTTTATTGTAACACATCCAGTTCTGCATACCCTTTCCAAATCAATGACACATGGTGGTCTGCTTCTAGTTAGCCTGGCTCCAGCTTCCTCGTGCCAACAACCTCAGTCAGGGCATACCTGAGGTCTCTCCTCCCCTTCAGTATAAAGGTTTCTCGCGCCGCTGCCTGTCTTTGACTCACTGACTGACTCTGTGACTGACTCCCTTGCTCTATAGGAAGAACAAGCTTATGCTCTAGATTCATTTCCATAGGAACAAGACCATTTGAGGGGAGGAGATCAAGAAACTGAATGTCAGGCTAGTGGGAAAATCAGATACATGGATGTTGTAGTCCCCTAGATTATGACAGGAGGAGGGTTGGAGGAATGGGCATTTATGGACATTGGTCATTTGAGAGAGGACCCCAAATATTGAAGAAATAAGTAAGAATCAACCAGGATTCATAGATGGTGGCAACAATGAAGGGTAGTGGGTGATAAAGTATGATGACATGAGAGCCAAAGCTATGACAGAGAGACAAGAGGAGAATGTCTGGGAAGCAACGATAAGGAACGGGAAGGACCACTCCCCCATCAGCTCCAGCGTCCGGAGGGATGTAGGAGATGCAACAGCTACTGCAGGAGGAGCAGTGTCCCTAGGGAAGAGCCAGAAGCAAAGGCAGCCTATAGGAAAGGCTTGAGCATTTAGGGGACATTGCTTATTTTGACCATGAATGCTAGAGAGTCAATGGTTTTAGAAGTTGGAGAAGGCTATGAGATGGGGTCAGAATGTACAGAATTTTTGAGGAATTAGTTCTTGGGGATAATGGATGACTTGGGGGACCTGGGCTTCTTGCAATGACTGATACAAATAGAGAGAAAGAACATAGATGATTATGGTGAAGTTGTATGTGTTGAGGGGAAGAGAGAGATGAGGATCTTGTCATGGAGGTTTCTGAGCTCTGGTGCTTCTTCCAGAAACTCTCCTTGGAGCTGTAGAGGCCTGTGGAGGGTCATTTGTCCACTGAGCGTGTGGGATTCTGTTTTGACTTCAAAGATGGAGGTGTGGAGGGTACAAGAGGGCAGTCTTACAAATGTGAAGGTTCCCAGTGTTGGCCTAAAGACACCCCTGGGGAAGCCTGATACACAGGCCTTTAAATAATTGTTGAATGAATGAATGAATTTCCTTTACTAAACCAAACACTTATCATCTGAAGTCTAAATCATCTGCATTAGAATGACTTCTTGGGTAGCTCCCTTCAGTCTTCTATGCAATCAAAAGACGATAGCAAAACAGAAGGGAAAATCTGCCCTGAGAGCAAATTCCGGCCATAGAATGAAGAAAATTCTTACAACTCCTAAAACCGCAGTTTTCTAGGTGTAATAATTTAAAGATCCAGACTGCACAGGACGTAGGACAGGCAATTATAGAAAGGGGAAAGGAAGGAAAGAAGGAAGTAAAGAAACTGTATCAGTGGGGGAGAGCGAAGAAAGGCTGTGATGACTTTTCAACATCAGTTTAAAGGAAGAGGCAGCACTGGGTAAAGAGGGTAAGTGTAGCAGGCATTTCCTCTAAGTCATACCAGGCTGGGGCAGAGTTGGGGTGCTGGCGCCCGAATACTAAAACTGAAAGGAAACTCACTATTTCATTTGTCTTCATTAGCCACCCTGAGGGATCACCCAGCGTTGCCTAGACCTCTCCTTGCGATGGCAGCCAGGAGCAACGCCCTGGGACACGGGTGACTGTTGGGGGAAAGCCATTGGGTGCCTCTTGGCTTCCGGCTGTAGGCTTGTTTCAGGTGCACAGTTTGCAGCAACTTACAGAGAAACCCATATGCTGCTGCCCAGTTAAGTTATAGACCCCTCAAACTCACACTCAAAGTGACAGATTAAAGAGGCCTTACAGCATTTTTAGTCTAATTCACTACCTGATGCAGAGGCCTTTCAGAAAATGGCATTCTACTTCAAAGTGACACAGCGTTTACCACCCCAGCGTCAGGCTATTCCATTTTGGTCCTTTTCAACGAATAGAGTGTTCAGGCTTGTTGAACTGAAACCCCCATAGCTTCTTTAGCAGCATTCCTGCCAAGGTTTTGTGATCAGTGGCTGCCAGTTATATGTCACAGGATGTTTCTCTGGTGACCAGAATTCAGAGTCTCTTTTATAGAAACAGCTGATTCAACCCTGGTTCAGTCGTACTAATCAATTTTTTTCTATATGCATTATTTATAAATGTTCCAGTACATTATTAATTCTTTCTTTTATCTAACCCAGCAAGTATTAAATAAATTATGGAATGCCTACTATTTGTTGGGCACAAAGGTTACTGTCACATTGGTAAATGAGTCCGATAAAGTCCCAACCTCCAGGACTTTATTGTAGAGGACGGAAGCGCCAAAGAAACAGGCTGTAAATCCAAGTGAGTCAAATTCTGTGTTATGGGAGTTACTAGGGCTCATTAGAGTTGATAGCAGGGGCCACCTAAGTTCATTTGAATCATAATACTAGAAATCAAGTTGCTGGTTTTTTCAAGTACATGCTAGACCTGAATGTAAATTCTACTCACCTTGCATAAATTTGGGTCAGTTCTATGTTTTTATCAGTTATTCATTTCCAGGGGTAAAGCATATGGGTGGGGCTAACCTAGTCTTGAGCAGTCATGGAGGGGATAAGTGACTGGCAGGGATGGAGGGGTAGGAAGGTGGGCCTTGTCTCTGGGATGTTTCATTGCTGTCAAATTCGAGACACATTGGTCTTTCCCTAGTGGGTAAGGTTACTCCTTAGAGTGACATAAATGCCTAGGCCTTGGCTGATAAAATAGAAACACTTTTCTTCCATTATTTAATGAAGGAGCAAGGTCAGAAACATTAAGCACAAATATTTCAAAAAATATATACAGGGATTCATTCATCAGTTTCTTTTTTTTTCTTTCTCTTCCCTCCCTCCTTCCTTCCCTCCCTCCCTCTGTCCTTCCTTCTTCCTCCTTCCTTCTCTCTCTCTCTCTCTCTCTCTCTCTCTCTCTCTCTCTCTCTCTCTCTCTCTCTCTCTCTTTCTCTTTCTCTTTTTTTGCACAGATCCAGTAAGACTGGGTGAAGATGAAATCAATCAGGAGGAAGACATTTTCTTAAGACACTGTTACATATTTCAAGACAAAATGATTACTAAATATACTTCCCAGATGTCAAATTACTTAAGTGAAGAGCCTCATTTCAGTGATAGCATTCCTAGCCTCAGGCCACCTTCATAATTTCCACATTTTCCTTAACTTAATGAAATCTGCCCTGATTAAAAAAAAACAAGATCTCTATAATTAAGCTCCAAGTTATGGCTGAAGGAACAGGAAGGGGTCTAATTATAGACATTTCCTGTGGGGACGAATGTGGGCTGGGCTTTAATCCCAACTCCTAACACTCTTGTCGCATGATCTCCAGCAAATTCTTGAACCACTCCACAAATGGAGACAAAAAGAGCCTTCATGTCATGGGACTGGTATCAGCATCAGCCAGCCATTCATTCAGTCAGCAAATACTTACAGAGCACCTGCTTCAAGGTTACACATCCTCAGGACTGTTCTAGGTGTTTGGGATGCAGCAGTGAAAAACACATGCAAAGATCCCTGCTTTTGTGGAACGTACGTGGTGCAGGGGATGATGGTAAACAATAAGCATAATTAATAAATTGTGTAGAAGATGATAAATTCTAGAAATAAAATGAAAATACAACAGGGCATGAGGAACTTGGAGGGCAGAAAGGAGCTCTGCAGTTTCCACTGTTAAACAGTGCGGTATAGGTAGGTCTTGTTGAGAAGGTGAGATTTAAGCCAAGACTTAAAGGAATTACCTAAGTGGTGGCTAGGAGAAGACCTTCGCAGGGAGAAGGAGCACAGTGCAAAGGCCCCAACATGGGCATGTTAGAGAATAAAGGAGGCCAGTGTATCTAGAACAGAGTAAAAAAGAAGAGCTGGAGTGGTGGCGGTCTGAGTGTCAGATAATTGTGTAAGATCTTATAGGCTGTTGTAAGGATGTAGGTTTTTACTTGGAGCAAAATGGGGAAACACTGCAGGACTTTGAATGTTAGTTTTGAGCACAGGAGGAGTTTCTGTCTCCAGTGTTGAAAATAGACTTTTAGGAAGCAAAGGAAACGGGGTCGGAGGCAGTAATAGAGGAGGGCCATGATGGTGACCCAAGGGTGAAACAGATAGTGGTGGGATTCTAGATAACTTCTGGAGGCAGGGCTAGTATGAATTCCCAATGGATTGGGTTTGGAATGTGAGCATGTTTGTGGAGGAGAATCAGGAGCTCAGTTTGCATATGTTTAATTTGAGATGTCTGTTAACATCGAAGTTGAAATGGCAAGAGAAAGTTGTATATGACTCTGGAGTTTGAGACGGAAGTCTGAAATGGAGAGATAAATTTGGGAGTCATCAGAGACCCACTAAGATATGTAGCAAGTTAATCTATTGATAGTAACTAGTATTTTGTTGTTGTTGTATTATTCCTTTCATACTCTCACTCCCATGACAAAAAAGGAAGTCGGGCTTTTGTTTCCCTTTGTCCCAGGGGGAGTTTTCTTGACAATGGAAAGCATCCATTGGGTGAAGGCAACACTCTTTCATGGCTTTTATCTTCAAATCCTAGAGTTTCTGAAAAGGGCCTCTCAAGGTAGTGTGAGTAGCAAGCAGGTGGTTTGGGTAAAGTTCATACTTGTCGTCACAGTTCAGCTAAGCCAAGGCTTCCTCAGTCAGCACATGGCATTCCCCTAACCTCAGCGATTGGTTCAAGGTGGCCCAATTTGCCAGAAGCTTAATACATTTGCTGGGGATTCTAAGATATCCATACAGACTCTGCTCTTGGACAGTGTGATGTATATTTGTTGGACCCAGAACTGACACAGCCATTTTACACTCATGAGAGAAGTAATCTTAAGGACTAAGTTGCCATGTAGAAAAGGACATAATAAAAGACAATAGCAGAAATGAGGCATATTAATTATTGCTGTGTAACAAATTATCATAAAAATAAATGGTTTAAAGTGACAGTTATTTCATATAGTCTCATTGGAAGAGGAATTTGGGAGTGGCTTAGCTGTGTAGTTCTGGTTCTCAGGGTCTTTCAGGAGGTTGCAGTCAAGATGTCAGATGGGGCTGTGCTCATCTGAAGGCTTGCCTGGGGCTGGAGGAGCTGTTCTAAGATGGCCCTTTCACGTAGATGGCAGGTTTGTGATGACTGTAGATAAGACCTTCACAGGGCTGCCTAAGTGTCCTTACAACATGGTAGCTGACTTTCCCCAGAGTAAGTGACCCAGGAGAGAACAAGAAGAAACTTCAATGCCTTTTATGTTCAATCTCCAAAGTCACACAGCACATTCTATTCATTGGAAGCAAGCCCTAAGTCCAGCCCACACTCAATGAGAGGGGAAATAGACTTCACTTTTGGGGAAGCATGAAAGAATTTGTAGACATATTTTAAAACCACTGCACATTGTGCTAGAGCTTTTATTATAACCACACCCAAAGGTTTCCTACCAGTAAGTAAGCCAATAACTTTCCTTTATTTTTAAAGCCAATTTGAGTTGAGTTTTTTTAAAAGACTTTTATTAAAATATAGCTGTTATACAATATTATATTAGTTTCAGGTGTACACCAGAGCTATTCATCATTTATATATCTAAAGAAGTAATCACCATAAGTCCAGCAATCATCTGACATCATGCCACGCTATCACAATATTACTGATTATATTCCCTGTGCTGTACATTACATCCCCATGACTTACTTGTTTTATACCTGGAAATTTGAACCTTATTCCCCTTCACCTTTCCCCCTGCTTTTTAAATTTTTCAATTACCATTGACATTCAATATTATTTTATATTAATTTTAAGTGTATAGCATAGTGATTAGACATTTATATAAGAAGTGATCCCCCTGAGTAGTCTAGTACCCCCGTGGCACTATACATAGTTATTACCATATTATTGACTACATTCCCTATGCTTTACTTTACATCCCCATGACATTTTGTAACTATGAATTTGTACTTCTTAATCCCTTCACATTTTTCACCCTACCTCCAAACCCCCTCCCATCTATCACCCTGGTAAATCTAGTTCCCATCTGACACCATACATAGTTATTAGAATGTTATTGACTATATTCCTTATGCTATGCCCTACATCCCCATGACTATTTTGTAAGTACCAATTTGTGCTTTTTAATCCTTTTTTCCTTTCCAAGCCTCTTCCCATCTGGCAACCATCAAAATGTTCTCTGTATCTATGAGTTTTGTTTGTTTTGTTTGTTTATTTTGTTCTTTAGATTCCACATAAAAGCGAAATCACATTGCATCTGTCTTTCTCTGCCTTGCATACTCCACTCAGCACCATATCCTCCAGGTCCACCCATGCTGCACAGATAGCAAGAACCCATTCCCTTCCATGGCCAAGCTATATTCCATTGTACGAGGTGTGATCAAAACACACAGTGACGGGCCGGCCGAGTGGCACATTGGTTAAGAACTGGCTTGGGACACCAGAGGGCCCCAGTTTGGATCCCACATATGAGGGCCAGTGACACTGCCCGCTACAGCTAAGATGCTGAACAACAGCTCAACCTGGAGCTGGGCTGCCGTGAGTCACTGGTGTAGGCTGCAGCCCCTGCTGCAGTGGGTCGCCATGGGCTACCGTGTGTAGCCAGCAGCCAGCGTGAGCGGCCAGCAGCCACCATGAGCATCCATTCAGAAGCCGGGGACTGATCTGCCTCGCCTGGAAAGAGCGCAATGATGGTGCCAACTTGGGCCAGTGAAGCAATGTCCTCCACAACTAGACTGAAGAACAAAAGGACAGCAACTTGTCTGTTCCCCTTCCCCAATTCCCCAGCGCTGTTCCCATCCCCCAATTCCCCAATAAAAATCTAAAAAAAAAAAAAAAAAAAAAAAAACCATACAGTGAAGCAGTGCATCAAACCTTAGAAAGTGTGTGACAAGTTTCAACTTGTTTGGTGTAGTCAGTCAGGTGTGAGCTGCGGTTGAGAGAAGGTGTGTTTTAAAGTGTGCCATAAATCATGGATCATGAACAACACATTAACATGAAATGGGCAAACGGTTTCATCCTCCATCATGACAATGCTCCGTGTCACACATTGCTTCTGGTATGGTAATTTCTGTCAAATAAAAACATTACAGTGTGTCCTCATCCACCTTATTCACCAGATCTGGCACCATGTGACTTCTGGCTCTTCCCCAAATTCAAAATGACCATGAAAGGTAAACATTTTGAATGAATTCAGGCCATTGAGGCAGCCACAACAGCACAACTAAAGACACTCATGAGAAAGGGCTTCCAGACCTGCTTCAGAAAGTAGCAAGAATGATGGGATAAGTGCGTGTAAAGCGAGAGGGAGTATTTTGAGGGGGATTAATGGCAATGTGTCTTTACTGTAATAATTTTTTTAAATTTAAATATTGACCATATTGTTTGATCACACTTTGTACCTACTCTGCTATCTTGACCAGAAATCTTGAGTTGAGTTTTTTTTAATACTTGTAGATGAAAGCATCCTAATTGATGCAGAAGGATATACTATATAAGTTCAAGTAGCTGATCCTTGATAAATTTCCTAAATCTGAGAAGCAGGCGGTCTCTTGACAAGTGATAGGTTCTCAAAGAAGAAAGAGGAAATGGCAGCTCCAAGGGAAGCTGAACCTTCTAAACTGAGACTCCCAACTTCCACAAAGATCCACGGGCCCAATACTCGCACTGTACTAATCATGCATTTTTAGTTTCTGTATTCTGATGCTTTGACATCTGGGGCCTTGCTCACTCTAGAGGGACTGTCATTCCCATGGTTAGCCAATTTCTAGAGAGAGTCATCAACTCACCCATGAGAGTACTTTTCAAATACAAATCAACCAATCCAGGGCCCACACACCAACTACCTCTTTTATTAGACTCTCACACTCTGAGCCTCTATCCACCTACCCTAATCACCCTAGGGCCAGGTCCTAAACAGTGAGGTGTACCTAGACCCTGCTCCAGACCCTGCTGAAATTATTCAAATTAGCCAATCCTAAGTCTGTTTACCATGCTTCATCTGTTTCTTCCTGAGGAACCACTATAAAGACTCTTGCGCATAGTTCCCTCCTCTCTGCCTGCCTCCTGACCAAACTTGGTGCTTTCCTGTGTGGTGCCTGCGTGGAATATTATGCTCCCTTCTCTTGGGCAGGACAAGTAACAAACAAACTATCTCTTCAATGGCAATCATCTCCTGATCTGTTGGCCTTGTTATACCTCAAATTTCCTTTTAAGACACTATATTTTAAATCAGTCACACAATCTGTGGAACTTCCCTTCTTCAAGGGACCATGTGGCTGTAGATAAGGGACATATCAGCTGTGACCAGTATTATCCCTTCCTGAATATTCTGGACAATTAAGTCCCTAGGGACGATCGGGGCAGGGGCTGGCTAGTGGAGTTAGAGTCAGGTTTAATATAATAATAATATTATAGATTTAATATAAATATAATAGATAACATGATGATTCTTTACCTGAGTGTGGTGATTACAAATTAATACCTGTTACATAAGTTTTGTTTTTTAAAGAACCTGTGATAGTCTTAATAAGCAGTTATCGCTATTGATTTGTTGGTTTTAATTTTCAAAGTAATTTGTAAGGATTTATTTTTAAAAATCTCTAGACCTTACCAACTCCCCTTTTTGACCTCATGACACATTTAAACAACAGGATGTTTGAAAGCATTTGGTGACAATTTTTGTCACACAGATGACATATGCCTCACCTCATCTACAAAATTTACCAAGTACTTTGAGTCTTATTACTTTAAAGATTGTACAATTATTTTTAAAAATTTAATCATGGTCATTTCAATTTGACCTTCTTTGGCAACTTACTGATTTCTCCAAAATCTGATTCTCCATCATCTCTGTCTAGTGGGTAAAGGGCTTTCATTTATTTCTTTGGATCTATTTATTTCTTCCTTCTTAGAAGCATATTTCAACATTTGCTGAAGACTGACATTCTCAGAAATGTTTTCTCCCTTGTAATCATCCTAACACCTTCCTGTAGTATCTGTCCCAGGCCATTTCTCTGAGTTCCTATCTTCAAGCTGTTTCATACTTGTTCTCAGAAAATGATTGTATATCCTTCATCAGTAATGCGATGGAAGATGATTGATATAAGGAAGTTTCATCATTCACTCTCAGGTTCCAAATTCTCTGTATTTTTGTGTTAAATTCCATCACTTTCCTTCAAATGTCAGAGGAAGAGGTTGTAGAAAAGTACTCTTCTCTTAAGCTAAACAACTCCCACATGTACATACCCAAAGAGCTGCATGTGGCTCATGAGCCGTAGTTTGCCAACCCTTGATCTAGCCAGTCAGCTATCTAACCACTAATTATTGAGTACCTGTTATTTTGGGGAGGTAGAGAAGCTTAAGACACTGTCTTTGTCTTTAAGGCCTTGAAAAGAAGACTAACCAATTAGCAAAGTAACAATTACAAAAGTGTTTACAAAAATACCTAAATAGTACATAGGTGATGACTTATTGTGGCATAGGGTGGTGTTTTAGTTTTCTATTGCTCTATAATAAGCCACCCCAAAATTTAATGGCTTAAAACAACAATAACTTATGATTTCTTATGATTCTATAATCTGAGCTAGGCTTAGCTAGGAAACTGTCCTGCTTTATATGTTGTCTGCTGAGGTAGAAAGCCCATGATGGCTTCTTTATTTGCACGTCTGTTTATTTATCTGGGATGACTAAAAGAGCCAGGTGCTGGCAGGCATCTCTCACACTCCATATGCCATCTCCACCTGGCTTGCTTGGACTTCCTCATAGCATGGCTGCTTCAGCATAGTTGGCCTTCTCTTGGCAGATATAGTCTAAGAGGGAGGACTGCTAATTCTCTTAAGGCCTGGGGCTTGAAAGTCCTCAAATGTCGCTTTTGATACATTCTATTGTCAAACAAGTCACAAGTTCAGACAAGATTCAAGGGGAGAAGACAGAATTCACTTCTTGATAAGTGGAGTGCCATGCAGGTACCTGGACAGAAAGCATTTATGGTAGCCATCTTTGGAGATTACCAAGAAATAAAAGTCAGGGAAAACATCATAAAGAAGTGATTACATTGGCCAAGAAAACAATTGTTCAAGTATAACTGCACTTATTCTGCTGGCTTTTGTGAGTAAGGACTCCCTGTCTCCACCAATCCTTCTCATTCGCCACCCCATCAACCAGAGGCCCAAACACGGTTTACTTCTGGCCTAAAGACATGAAGAGTAGTTATTTGAGATGTGATAAAGAGTCTATTGTTGATACCAGGCTCTTCGTTTTAGCCTCACCCACAATTCTTCTCTCCATGTTCCCGGCATTTCTTTTTTTTTCCCCATTGTGACCTATCCCAGTCAATACCAAACTAGTCAATACTTGGAGAAGAGGTATATCCCTAAGGAAGATACTGAGGGAAGGGTTCCTGTGGGGTCATGAAGAATAACGATCACTTGACCTCTTTTAGTCCCACCTGGAGAGGAAACTGGAGGGAATACAGGATATATTTAGGAACCCAAATTGTATGAGAGAAAACAAAATGGTACTTGTCGAAGGAGCCAGGCTGGGAGTTGGGCAGGAAGTGATGTGGCCATGGCTGGGAGGCCTGCCAGCTCTCTGGGGTCAGGAGTTTCTTGCTGCCTTTAGAGAAACATGGACTCTGGGAACTCAACTATCTCTGTTTCTTCAGGACTAGCAGCTTATTTGTTTAGACTCAAAAACTCTGGAAATCATGCTATTTCTATGCTATTTGTGTTAAGGGAATTTTTTTTTTCACTGTTCTCTCTCTGGACTTAGTGACTTTTCCTTGGAATTTCCATCTCAGCTGTACTAAATGGAGCTAGGGGTAGAGATTTCAACTTATACTTGGGCCAGAACCATAAAACAGGAGCTGTGCTCCTTCTTTCCACCCAACTTTCAGAGTCTGTATGGTGGCAGGAAGAGCAAGGGAGTGCTCCAAGTGGAAAATAATAGATTTTGGTGGGGGCTTTTTTGGGGGTCAGAGTCTCCTCCTCCTCTTCTCACACTTGGGAGGTTCTGCATTTTACTTTAATTTCTTTACAGGAGACTATTGCCAAAGTCCAGGGGGGAGACTTAGGGTCTGAACTAAGCTAGTGCTTAGTTGGAAAGGAATGACCAGGCAACTCTGTGCATGCCCACCCTCCACCACACACACTTGTACCCCCTGTCTGGGCCAAGGTGGCTCAAAGTTTCTGCTTTGTTTGCACAGCAGTTGTTTTTTTTCCATGCTGCCGGATCCCTGCACTTTTTCAGGGCACTCACACCTCTCCCTGGGAGCTGCCTTCTTTCATCATCACCATCTAAAACAGTCCCTCCTAAGTCAGATGTGGGCGTGTCTGGGAACACATGGCAACTTAAGAATCCAGATGCCACCACATTCAGTCTAAAGACGAATGACACAATTTGTTGCCCTTAATGAAGCAGAGGTTAACTTGGAAATTAACAGCATGAACTATGAGCCCCCAAAGGGCCCCCCTTTGTCAGGGATCCAAGCTGGGCAGGATGTCATTGTTGCTCTTGGAATAGGCTGTTCAGAGGGTGACAGGACCAAGCTGACTCTATATCCAAGGGGTCCAAATGTTTTTGGTTTTTTCCCCAAATGTGTTTCGATAACTAAAAATTTCTGAGAAATTTTGGTATCAAGGCCAAAAGAAAAGTAGAAATAAAGAGTCACCAGAATTTTTAGGACTTGAAGTTACCATCATGCCCGTTTTACAAAAGCACAAGGAGAAGAAGATACTGGTCCATGTTCACAGAGCCAACGGTGGTACAGATTTGAATCCAGGACTCTTTGGCCTTAGATGGCCTCCCCTCCCTGATGAGGAGTCTGCCAGCCATGGATGAGCTATCAGTAGCTCTAGGCTGGGCATGTCCCTGCTCAGCCCCACAGCGCTTTCCCTGGCATGGCCACCTCCTTTTTGTTCCCCTGACACAAACCCCAGTGACTTGGCCCATTTTTTCTCCTCTGGAGCTTCCGTCACCCCCTCTTCTGGTCTTCTCTCCTCCTAATCTTGGATGCATAGTGGGCTGAAGTTTATCCAGTTCTCTGCTTCCTCCCTCTCAAAGACAAGCATTCACACTTTTTGTGTTTTAAGGATTTCACTGCAAGTCCCTACAGGGAAACAGAGAGGGAGTGACGGAAATAAGAGCTCTCCAAAGACTTTCCAGTCCTAGTCTCAGGTCTGTGGTCCCTGACCCCTCGTGAGATGGATAAGGAAAGCCTTGGTGACCATCATACATCCATTTTTATTTTAGAAAGTAGAGCTCACCAGCTCCCTTCTCTTCCCCTGTCTCCCAGCTGAGGGATGAAAACGGGTGGTGCTCCTCTTCCCTAGGCAGCTTCTCTCCAGCCCGAAGACTCTAGCCCACCTGGGCAGCGGAGGTTCCTTGCCTCCCCTGGGCAGTTTGCCTCCCTGGAGTCTTCCAGACTGGGAATCACTTATTTCCTGACTCTGGCATTCCTAAACTGTCCTCTGGGGTTGCTGTCTCATTATGACTGGGCCCCAATCCTTCCAGGCCAGGAGGACCTGGCTAAGTTAAATGATTGGGCAGCTGCCCCTGGCTGATTATTAGGACACTGGTCTCAGAATGCATCACAGGACACCAAAGATTGAAGAAGTCCCGTCAGCCAAGTCACTCACCACAAGATAACATATGTTCTCAAAATTTAAAGCATTCAATTTCTTGTTGCCTAAGAGAAGTCTCATAAGGGAATCCGAGTCATGAACAAAAAGGGAGACGGCTATGCATTTACTTTCTTTTTCTTTTTATTTATTTTCAGTGGAGAGGTGATACAATTAGGTTGGAATAGAATAGCTGATTGTCTCACCAGGTGCTTCTTAGGGGACAGCAGAGATGATATAGCTTGAAAATAGTCTAGTATCAGCCAGAGCTGTGGAGTGGGAGGGACAGTCAGCATTCTCAGCGGGCAATGAAAGTCAGTTATTCATTACCACCAAGACTTGACAGTACACTGAACACCCGACATTATATCTATGCTACATAAAATAACGTGATGCAATTTTTATGATCCAATTTAACCCAGTAGAGGGTATCGGTTTAATCAAGACAAGGACAATAGAATTAAAATTTTCTATAGATCTACATAACAAAAGGCTATTACAAAAGGGAATTGCGCTAATTTGACAGGAAATATATAGCATTGTCAAAAAATGTATAAAATGGAGAGAAAGTGCCTCACTCTGAATCTGTGTGAGTTAAGTTGACAGGTTCTGAGATCTATAAAAGGAAGAAAAGCAAAAACCACAGGGCCGTCTTCTCCGAATTCCCAGGGCAAGCACAAGTTCCCTTCAATTTATTCATTCCCTTGACAGCAAAACAGAGTTTCTGCTGTGAAAAACTTTAACTTTGCAACAACTATCCAACAAACAAGCAAACTTTCCTAATGTTGTGTAGGATTTTTCAGTCAAATATCACTCCACGTGGGTACCTTGCTTACCTTCTAGATATCCATGGCAACTGGCTGGAAATGGCTACTGTAAACATGGAAATACTAGCTCTAGCAGATCTCTGCACCTATGAGAGCTGTGGGCTCAGCTGAGTATGTTTCCACTCAGGAAGGAAAATGCACATGACTTGTGGGTGGATTTAAATTGTATGCCACCCATCAAGTATGCTTCCTGTAAGTGTTCACCTCAGGGCTGGGTTTATTGGGGACACAGAATAGTCTATGAGCTGGTCTTTGCCCTCAAAGAGCTCATAGCCCATAGCAGTGCAAGTTACTCTGATGTGTGTTCTCTTTTTCAATGGTTCAGGGTGGAGAGTATGAGTGTCTGTGTACCTGCTCCATCTCCCTCTTTAGGTTTTAAGCTCTTGAGGATAAAGCCTGAATAGTCTTTACCTTCCATCTTCTGCAGGAGGTGCTGCAGAATGGGCACGGTAACTTGCAGTCATGCTCAAAGCATTTAATAAACATTTGCTGAATTTAATGGAAATGTCCAAAACTACTTGCTGCCATTGTCATCCTGAGAAATATCAGTTCTAAGAGACACAACCATCCCAGACTACCATGAGTTAGTCATGTAAAAGTCACCCTCAGTGCTCTGGGTTCTTGGTCCACTGTCAGAGGAGGAGGCAGGCGGGGTAGGGGCATGGGCTGGACATGTTTACACTTCAGAAGATCTGATCTCTCTCCCCATCAACCCCAGTGAGGGGAGCTCAGCATTGCCAATCAGCAAATCAAAGTTCTTACTGTTTTTTTTCCTCATAGAAGCTCTGGCAGGAATATTGACCTTTCAAGGCAACCCTGCCTCAAATATATTATTATTATTATTAATATTATTATTTTATTTTTTTAACTTTATTTATTGGGGGATAGTGTGTTCTTCCAGGACTCATCAGCTCCAAGTCATGTCGTTGTTTTCAATCTAGTTGTGGAGGGTGCAGTTCACTGGCCCATGTGGGAATCAAACCGGCAACCCTGGTGTTAAGAGTCTGCGCTCTAACCACCTGAGCTAACTGGCCACCCCTAATATTTTTACTATTTAAAAAAAAAAGAGCAAAATACTGGCACTAAGTGAGGACCTAGAGGAGAAAAATTGTTTAGTAAAGGAAAGCAAACATTTGGCATTAAAAGAAAACGGTTGGGGAAAGGAGGTATATATAGACATCAGGATGTGAAAACCACTGGACCCTCCATGAGACGGCACATACAGAATCTTCCCTTACTTTTCTTTCCTAACTTGATAAAAACTTGGGGGTTTTATGCTGTCACAGAGTAGGTAGGCCTGTGATATTTATGCAGATGATTTCATGTACTTTGACAGTTACACGACAATTCTGACAGTTAAAAACCCATCTCCCGCCTCTCATCACACTGGCTTGTTGATGTTATGTTGGTGTGTTCTGGGTGCATCCTGAAGCTACACTTAGAGAACTAAGGATTTTCGGAGTCTTTTTAGAATTTTAAAACATACTTATTTTGGATTGATTTACTTACAAAATGACATATTTCTGGAAGGACAATCAACTAGAAATCATTCCAAATTGAATTACAGGAAAACCCAGTCTCTTTCCTCACACATATTACGAGTATTCTTGCCAAATTCCTATCAGGCCCTCCTTAGTCATGCCATTATATCTTTGCAGGTGCTGTTTCCTCTGTTTAGAATGCCTCCCATCCATGTACTTAAGTGGGACAAGGTCATCTTCAACTAAGATCAAATGTCATCTTTCTCAGCCCCAGGTTTAAAATCCCTCTCTCTGTTTTGTCCCACATCATTTTATACACCTCTATCTAGTTTTGCTTTAAGTTGCTATAATTATTTGTTTATATACTGGTCTCTTTTTCTAGATTGTACGTCCTTTAGTGACAGAGATCATTTTCTTTTGAGACCATTTTCCCCCTTCTCTTTGTATCCCATGACCTGCATGAAAATTAAAACAAAACGAAATCTGCAAGTCAATATCGAAGAACTGGAAGTTATGAATACAAACAGAACCACTTAAAATTCTGCTCTATAATGATTAGAACTATAGGAAACTGTAAAAGAAAAGTAAAATGGGTACTACAGAAGATTATAATGGGTACAAGGTAGATATAATCCAAATATTTAGTACCTGAAAGCAAAGTACATAAAGAGACGCCAAGGATGCTTCCTACCTTCCACCGTTGCCTGATGGGCTTTATGTAAAATGGAATTAAACATCCATAGTGTTAAATCACCCTTCCCCATCCACTTCTTTATCATTTACTCTTGGTTCTCTTAGAAACCACCCTTTTCCACTTATGCTATTATTATCTATCTTTAAAATAGATGGTTAAAATAATAGTTATGTTTTATGTGGAATAATTGGTTTCACTGCTCATTATGTATTCATTTCTGTAGCCAAAATTTCTCCTTTTAACACTCATTATTCTAGATAAAGCCCTCCAATAATTTTAACAGGGATAACTGTTTGAGTTGGATGGTTTCTGAAAAATTTCAGGTCTTAGAATGTCTTTCATGAAAAAATAAAAAAGATTGAATGGTCATTGACATCTTGTATCCCTCTCTTTTTCTTTAAAAATTCTGAAAATAGAATTCACTGTCTCCTGGAACTGTAAGTTTTAGTGGAGGAATGTGAAATCATCCTGATTTGGGCCCACTGGAATTTTTTATAGGTAATATATTTTGAAGAGATAAATGCATAGCTGAGAGATGGCATATAGATATTGTAAAATATCTGTGTGCCCCCAATTCTATTACTCATCCACCTGGTTCCCATCCCCACCTCACCACAGGTAATGACTATTTTTATATCTAGCTAATAGATATCACCACTGGAAGAAGTTTCTCATGCACCACAAGGAAGCATAAATACATGTTCTTTTTTCCTCCCTTTATAAAACAAGCAGGAGGGAAAGGAGTGAAGATAATTATTTTAATTTGGCTGGAATGAAAGTAGGGCAGGGTACAGAAGCTACAAAAAGAGGTATGTTAGATCTCAGATTAAGCTAGTGATTAATGAGAAAGCATGAAGAAAGTAAGACTTTCCAAAAAGGACCTAACTCCTTATCTGCCATGAACGAAGGTCTAAATTTATGCTGGGATAGATAGATATAAATTGATGGTTATAGTACACAGAAAATTTATAGAAGGTCTGAAGTTAATGATGAGTAATGTTAAAACAGTGTATTTACCTTCTAAATCATACTAGAATAAAAAATAAACTAATGTTGCGCTTACATCAAAAATTCATAATAAAAAGGGACCTCAAGGAAAAATAATGTTTAAAACATAAACTAGGATGACAGATGTAGTTTTGCAATGATCATCATGCTATCCAATTTGAAATAGTGGTTTGATAAATTACAGTTTATCGGTCCTTTGGAAGGTGGTGAAGATAAAGGAAAAAATCTTTGTAAGGAATGAGGGGTGATGAGAAAAAGCATTTAGGATATGAAGTGAAGAGCTATGTGCATTGGGATTGCAGCTATGAAATAAACCTGGACAGGTGGAGGGCCATGTGGCGGGTGGAGGTGTTGAAATGACAGGATTTATTTTTGTTATTGCTTTTCTTAATTACATTTTCTTTTAGTTTAGTTTTTGTATTACATTTTCCTTTATTAAATTAAAATTTATAGTATTAATGATTATAATCTATGAAACCATGCTAAGATATATTTTTAGATGGTTAAAAATCTCTTCCTATTACCCTCCATTTTAATTCTCCTGAGTTATCAACATTAACAACCTGTTTTATGTCTTTCCATCGTTTATGCTTAAACAAACACGCATATTAAGGACATTTTTGGTGGCTGTGGTGTTGTTTTCATAGAAATGGAATCGTACTATAAATGTAACTGTAAATTGCTTTTCTCATTTAACAATACACCATGGACAATGACAGATAAATCTATTTCAATCTTTTTAACAGTTGCATAATAGTTTATGGCTTGGATATATCACAATCAAGTCAAGAATATCCCTTATTCCTGGACATTTAGGTTCTTCCTAGATTTTTGCTTCTTTAAACGATACAATTAATATCCTGGTACATACATATATCCTTATGTATTGGAGTTTTTAATTTCTGTTAGATAGATTTTTCCAAAGAGGGATTTCTGGACAGTTGATTATATTGTCTATCAAACAAGAAAGAACTTGGAGGAAAAAGGAGGTTTTTTTTTTCTTTTTTCAAATTCATATATATTTACTTTTACCCTAGTCTTCTGAGATGATCATTCTTTGTAGGACCAAAGATGAAAACTTGAAGTTGGCTTCTTCTAGGCCTCATTCTGGTCCATTTTGGATGAGATTTTAGGGACAGAAGATGAGGGACACATATATTTTGAGGGAGAAAAGATGGGCAATAGAAGGAGTCAGAGAAAAAGTGATCAGAGCCAAAGGAAAAGAAAATTTAAAGAAAGAGAGGTGTTGATCAGAGTTAAATGCTGCAGAGGTGGAGGAGAAGTACCCTTTTTATTGATGAGGAACAGGGCTGTTCACAAAATGTCTTATGTCTTTCCTGGGTGCATGGTAAGATGGTACTCCTTCCCTTCCTTTGGTGTTAGGCATGGTCATATAACTTGTTCTAGTGAGTGAAATGAGCAGAGATGACACGTGACACTGTGAGATAGAAGACTTGTAGAAGTTGGTACTCAATTGCCCATGTCTCTTTCTAACTATCACAGTGACTGGTAACATTCCAGATGTGAAGGCTCTGTAATCCAGATGTCCTGAGTAAGGGTGACACATGGCAGAGCCCCCTGACTTCCCAGCCAATGTGGGATGGACACATGTACCATAAGTGAGATATAAACCTTCTTGTTTTAAGCCACTAAGGGTTTAGAGTTATTTGTTACTACAGCATAACTTAGCCTATCCTGACTGATACAGTCACCTAGAAAAGAGGTTCAGCTGAGAGGTACTGAAGTCTCAGTGTGATCCTGATCTCAGAGGGGGAAAGAGTAATCAGATTATAGCTCAGGGAATTAAAGAGTGAGTGAGTAGTGAGGAAGTGTAAGTAGCAAGTGTTGAATTTCTTTCAAGGTTGCTTAGGGGCTATCAGAACCCAGTTCTGCCAATTAGTGAAATAAATGCTCTTCAGGGAGATCTCGGAATAATACTAGAACAGTTTAAAAATAAGCCTAGAAACATTAACTGCATAAATAATAACAAAAATAAGACATACACTGTAGAATTCTTTCTATGTAGATTAAGATTCCAGCAGCTTTTATGTATCTCAATGTGTACTGAAGATATAAAAATATCGCATAATAAATTCCTCTGTGTTTACTCCCAAGAAAAATTTCGTCTCTCTGGATGAAATACATCTCCTTTTATTAGTTAATGAGAATTATGTCATCATTCCTACAAAACACTTCTTCCTTGCTCTCTTCTTGCCTTGACTTCCAGGGGTTTAAAAGATCTCCCTTCACCTAGATAAATGGTTTGGTAGAGTTCTGTCCCCTTAGGGTCTGGCTCATGGAGCAGGGGAGCATGAGGAAAGGGGTCGCATTAGGAGAGCTGGAGGACTTAGACAAGCCAGGGCAGCTGAAGGCAGCTGAACATTTAAAACCTATAGAAAAAATTGAAGCAAGATAGATTTTAAAAGGGTTCTGTTGCTGATTCCAGCCACGACAACTTGGGATATTTTATAACTGGAAAAGACCCATCAGAAATGTTACGAGAGAAAAGAATAGAGGAAAGGCCTCCGTGTGTGTGTGTGTGTGTGTGTGTGTGTGTGTGTGTGTGTGTGTGTGTCTATTTTATTGGAATGGCCCTTAAACCAGAAGTCATATAACCAGCAACATTTCAGCACCATCTCGAGAATCATTCAGCTACAGCTGGACAATCTAAAGGTGGAAAACAACATTGATAGGGGCCTGGTTTCCAGCAGATAAGACCAGAACTGCCTGCTACCACACAAGGTCAGAGTTTTTGAAACTATACATCACATGCTTTAGTGGATTATGAAATTGATTTACAGCATCTCGACGAGAAGTTTTTAAAAATAAAATAAAACGGAATAGAAGACATCATCATGCATCCCATGTAGTAAAGACACTTTTTTTTTTTTAATGAGACTTTATTTAGTTTCTAGGGTGTGTCTTCCGGGTTGTGGTCAAGAATGTATTTCTTACTGAGGGTTCTGGGTTAAAACAATTTAAACTAGTTTCAAGGCTATGGAAGCTGGAATTTATTCCGTGAGGACAGGGCAGATCAGCAGTATTGAGAGACTCAAAGTGGGTGATACCAAAAGACGGGCGAAAACTGGACATCACTGAGGAGACAATGTCTTAGGAAGCTCACGCCCAGGGTAGTACCACTGACGTTGGAGTGAGCAGGGCCCTCCCAAGCATGCAGACAGGACGGAACGGTTTAAAGGAGTGTGTAGCACTGGCATGGCTGAACATAGTTTGTTAGAGTCAATAAATGTTTCACTTGGTATACTATGTCAGCGGCAATTTGTATTAAAACTCTCTCCTTGGTCTTGGATCAATTTCCTCCTGTATAATAAGCTAGAGGGATAATCTGAGAGAGACACTAAAGATCAGACCAAAGGAGTGGTGCCGAAAAGAAGGGCCTGAGGTAAGGTGAGAGCAAAGTGAACAGGAGGATCGTGAGGTCAGAAGCCTGGAGAATCAGGAGCAGGTCAGGGTCTGGGGCTTCAGGGCAAAGAGTGTGAAGGTGGGAAAGACCTGTTTCTAGTTGGTTCTGCTGCTCACTGTAAGAGCAAACCTGAAAGACTAAAGTACCCATGAAGGACCTTTGTTACCTGGCTTTTTGGCTTTGTTATTTTATTTTAGGATTGAAAATGCTTTTGAATCTTTCATTAAAAGTCACTTCAAATTCTTTTCCTAAACCAATAGTATATGAGTGATAAATAAATAAGTAGAGGTTGGTAAGACTGCAGCTTATTTTATTTTATGTCTTATCCTCTTGTTTATACTGCCTGTTGGCGAGTTTATAGGCTGTAGCATTTTTCCTATCAATAGAAGTTTTAGAGAGCGCCCAACATGCCCAAAGTGATGGCTATACTTGGGATCCACAATAGTTTCTATTAAATCATTACCTTCTATCTAATTTAAGTCACAGCATAATTTTCTGACCTCTGAAGGCTGTTTCAGCCACAGCACAAGAGCAATCACAGTACTGAGAATTTTTTCCCCCCTCGATTTTCAACATTTTGGTTATGCCTGGCATGCTGCAAATATCATATAGTCATCCAGACTAAAATTGTGATTCTGGGTGTGTGCAGTGTCACCACAGTTAAATTGTTGATACAGAAAAATCCTGTTTAGATTATTGTCAGTGATAAAGGGCAAAACATGTGCTTCTTGGAACACTTATCTTTTTCTCTTTGTTTTCAGGAAGACTATAAGAATGAAAAGATCTTCATTAGGATAGTAGCATGTTTTATTTGGCCTAACACTGTTTAATAAATAGGAACATATTTAGGTAAGATACAACATAGAACAAGATTTATTTAAAAAAACATAAACATAAACCTTTACGAAAATATGAACTTTGGCCACAATGTTAATTGCATTCGGTCACTACTTAACCACACTCTTATTTACTTCAGTATTTATTATCTATTCATTATTTACTATTTTCAGACAAAACTGGTCTGTAAAGATCTGTCCTTTGGCCCATTATAGCCCCTAACAATTGGCCTTTCACTTCAGGCGCCAGTTTGCAGGGATCGATCACTTGGCCTGGTGTGTTTTTAGCTCTGATTAATTCTAAAACTCAGATTTTCCTCACTCTCCCACCTTGCTAATTTCTTAAAGGACCCATACTCTCAATCGCCTTATGAACATTTAAAACCTATAGGAAAAATCGAAGCAAGATAGATTTAAAAACCCAAACAGATTTCTTCCATAATCTTAAGTACTGCTTTCCCATTTTTATACACATTCAAATATATATTTTGATATAAAGATCCACCGTATTTAAGGGGGGAAAAAAAGCTCTATGCCTCTCCTGTCTAGCCATATCCCTGCCCCCTCCCCACAAAGAACCAACAAACATTTTCTTAAAGGGAGGTTTGGTTTGCATTTGGAGGCAGCAGAAGTAAACCTGAAAGATAACGTGGTTTATATATGTGTTGGGATTCCCAATTACCCCTTCTTTGGCTGGCTTGGAAAATTAAACATGTCATGTCCTGTGCACAACCAGATGTGCATGGTTCCTCATTGCTGCGAACAGTTTCAGATCCTTAGTGATTGGAGTTTATCTCAAAAATTACTGAACTGCATGGCAAGAAATTAAACTAAAAATTACGTTCATCCATCACCTTTTATGAGCCATGAAAAACTACACGGGGAATAAATCTTTACAAGCAAGACAGTTGCTGTTATAAGTGGTTTTTCTCACTTCAGATGCATTACTATTCAAACCCATAACCTGTCGTGTGCTCAGCTTTGTGTGAGAAGGGGAACAAATCAATCCCCTCCTTCTGTTTACCTTGTTGATGAACGGGGTTCTTGTCTGTGCCTGGGGTATAGGAAGTAGCGCTGCTTCTCCTTTAAAGGGGTAGGTGCTGGAAAACCCCTAACTGAGGGCAGGAATCAGCACTGACGGTGAGCTTAGTAGGGGCGCTCAACCCCCAATAATTCGGAGAGGGTTTTGTTATCCCCACTTTCCAGGGGAGGAATCTAAAGCTCAGAGGACCTATGAGACTCTGGCAAGCTGACCCAAGGACTGAGCATGAGCCGGGTCAGAATCCACCCAGTCTCACTCCAAACACTTCTTGGATTCCTCCAGGGCACTCCTCAAAAAACAATCAAAGAAAGCAAGAAAATGATACTCCATGCAACTGGAGCCCTTCAGGTATCTACAGACTGGAGAAAGGAGAATTCTGCCTACCACCAGTTCCTAAGGACAGGGCCTTCACTCCGCTCACAGTTTGCCCCAAAGTCACAGCAGCTGTTCACTCCCTGTGATCATCTGAGTTGTGAGTGGGAAGGTGCCATGAGTGACTCATGCCCTGTGCCCCCACACAGCCCTCAGGAAGGTATAGGAGGCTCCCACCTCAACACGTTCTGAAGTAATTCATTCCTGCCTGGATGACATCATTGTTCCCTAGGTGTCTGGCAGTCGGTTTCCCCGCCGCCCCCACGCACGCCAGATAGTTATCAAAGTCAGAATAATTGCCTTTCAAGCAGAAACCCACTCTTTCTACCCTTTGCAGAAAGTCAGGTTGCACTCTCCTTGGTTGGTGATGTTCTCAGGGCACTGTGGTCTTGCTAGCTCTTTCTGGCTCTCTGCTCAGACCTTTGGCACTGCTGGCTGCTTACAGGAAGAAACCAGAGTCCCATTTCTCCCCACAGGTGTCCCGAGTGCAAGGATATTTAAGCAGCAGTCTCCGCTGGTACCTGGGTTTCATGGCAGAGAAAAATCTCAAGCCTTTTACACAATCAAGATGCCCCTTTGGAAACAACCCAAACTGTAATGATTTTCCTGGTTCAATACAGAAAGGCTAGGATGCCTGGTCACTCACTACCCCCACAGAACACAGGTCCCCATCATGTAATACCCTGTGATGGCTTCTGTAGAAAGGGTAATATTGTAAACAACATTGGTATCTCTGTCCACAGCCCAGCATCCTATGTTGGACACACAGTGCTCCCTCTACGGCCTCCTTAACAGACCCTAAGTTGCAGCCCCATGTGTATCTACTGCACCCACCTCGCCAATGAGGTCCCCTGACTTTGCCCATCAGCAGCTAGTTCTTACCGGAAGAAAATCACACAACCAGACCAATGGCTTTAGTGGGGCTCTCAGCACAGCTAAGCAATAAACAGTCATCTCCAGGTGATTCCGCATCACATTCACATGCCTCGGGACCTTGCGTCATTTTTCTACATGGTGACATCACCAGTGCCTCGGAGAGTGCCTGGCATAGAGTAGGTGTGGGAAATTGCAGGAAATGGGCACAAGTTCTTTGTAGCTCCTTTCATAAAGAGGTGGAGTCTATTTCCCCTCCTCTGACTCTGAACTTGACCACACGGCTTGATTTGTCCAAGGGGACCTTAGAAAATGTGATGCAAAGAAGGCTTTAAAAGTACTGGAGCTCTAAGGCTTACCTTTGCCTGCTGCTGGAAATACTTCCATCATCGTGTAAAAATCCCAGGTTAGCCTCCTTGAGGATGACACCTAATGGAGCAGAGATGAGTGGTCCCAGCAAAGGTCCTCGAGACCTCAGCCAGCCCACCAGCTGTTGGAATGTGAATGAGGACATGCTAGACTATGCAGTCCCAGCTGTGCCACCTGCTGACTGCAGAGATATCCCCCCACCCCAGTTTGAAAAAGCAGCCCAGAAGAATTACCCAGCTGACCCACTGAATCATGAACAAATAAAATGGTTGAAGTCTTAAACCGTTAAGTTTTGGGGTGATTTGTCACATAGCAATAACTAACTGGAACACTAGGCAGTCAATAACTATAGCATGAATGTAGGCAAAGGTGTCCATACATGGCCTGAAGAGGACAGCCAGCACTGGAGGCCAGAAGGAAAGAATGAGTCTGGGTGATGGAAGCCAGAGGTGGTAGGAGAGACACAATGCCAGCCACCAGTGAATGGAAACTTGTCCCCTCTTCCTTACAAAATTGTGTGTCTTCTACAATATTTATCTGACTCTTTAAACCACATCTGCCCACATATACACACCCAGGCAGTATTGGGCCACAAAATCCAGCTGTAGACAATGATACTTGATCCAGACGATTGTCCTAGACTACTCCTAGCTGCTCTGGACCTCAGATTCCAGCTTTTGATTCCTTGGCCCTCAGATTCTAAAGTTGTACTTTGTTCTTTGCCACTCCCAGTCCCTTTGGTTCTGGAAACTTTTAGGAGTTTAGCTTTTTGGACTCAACCGTCTATTCTAAGCTCTGTTTGCTCCTTGGTTTCTGCATTCCCAGCAGCTTTAGGCTGCTTTTGGAGTAAAGAATTCAGACATTTGGGGGGGGGGGCAGAACCCATGATTCATGAGGCCTCCTGTCACCTGGGGGCTGGGGTGTGTGTTTCTCTGTACACTGACACCTGGTGTGTGCACTGCACTGGTATAAACCAAGGGGCTATATGACAACTTTCTTCATTCCAATGGTAGGATGAGAATGAAGCTGTTTTCCACATGGTCCCAGGCAATATGACTTAAGCTGCCACTCCTGCCACTACTTTTCCTAAGAAATTCCTAGAGGCGAGATTAAGAGTTGTGCCTGGGGATGGTACCAAGATGCTCCGGAACAGGATGTACCACAGGCATTTCTAAAGAAGCCTTGGGGGTCCTGAAGAATGAATGGAAACTAATGCTATACTAGATAAAGTGAATAAGATCAGATCTTTGGGGCCATGGAGATGCCTACTCTCTATAGCAATAACCAAACTGATATTATCTAATGCAAATCAAACATGGTTCACTTAACTTTTGGAAAGCGTGCCTAACCCATATTTAAGACTTTCTCAGGAGTGCTTGAGAAAGGGGAACGGTGCCAACCTGACACCATTACATGAAGTAAACTACCTGAGGAAATTTATGAAGAACGTGCTACATACATTTTGTCTTTGGCAACTATGATAACATCTGTTGAGTGTCAGCTGATTCAGAATCCTTGCTAGTCGACCCCAGAAACCCACACTTTTAACACATTCCCCAGGGGATTCCTATGCCCACTGAAGTTTGAGACGCCCACATGAGACCCTGGCTCCTGGCGGATGGGAGTCGTACCTTGTTCACTGCTGTACCCCACCCCCACCCCCAGCCCCAGCACAGGACTTGGGCCCAGGAGGTGCTCCCCAGGCACGTGTTCGTTTATCAATCTGTTCTTTTGTTTCTGATGCTAAGGATTTGGTTTAACCGGAAAGTATTTCTCTGGAATGACACACCAACACATGTTCTAGTCACTGAGGCGTTTATTTAAACTAGTTTTTCACCCTGGTGGTAATGATTAGGGCTGAAAAGGCTTTCAAAATGAACACATTTCACAAGGAAGAGAACAAATTAAGTCTGTGCAGGCAAGAGGCTTTGATTAGATGGAAACCACACTTGAAAAACAATCGCCCAGCCTGCTACGGAAGGTACGCTTGCTCCTCTGTTCAGTGAATGCCATCTGCTTATCCTCTGCGAGACCAAGGCCCCACCCGAGGAACGCCAGGAGCTGGAATGAGGACACGGCGTCTAATTCTCCATGGCACTTCCATCTCCATTTTAATATGGGAAATCTCGATGAAATGGATTCTGTAAGAACAGATTTTCATTATTGAAAAGCCATGCCAGAATTAATTAGCATGAAGAAGGAGCAGGGAAACGCTAGATTGGATTATTCAGAACAATTTGATTATCCACCTGTTGGCAAAGTTGTTTCATGTGCATTTAGTAGGCGTTAGAGGCACTAAATATTGTTCTTTCTGCTAGTGAAAAAGTTGAAGTATCAGTCCTATCTTCATGTTTAATTTGAACACTTTCCCTGTTATTTCCATGTCCTTTGGTTATTTTGCCTCTTGGGTCAATAATGATAGTAGCAGAGCAAGGGTTGGAAGAGGGATCTACCATTTGTAGGTTCAGCCCAGCCTCAGCGCCATCACACCTGAGCATACACCTGGCGGGAATCTAACTGGAGACTACAGTAGTCCATCCTTATACACAGTTTTGCTTTCTGTGCTTTCGGTTACCTGCAGTCCACTGTGGTCCAAAATATTAAATGGATAATTCCAGAAACAAACAATTCATAAATTTTAATTTGCATGCCGTTCTAAGCGTGATGAAATCTCTTTCCATCTTGCTCCATCCCGCCAAGGACGTGTATCATCCCTTTGTCCAGCGTATCCACGTGGTACCTGCCTGTTAGTCACCTAGTACCTTTTCGGTTATGAGATAGGCTGTCTTGCTATTACAGTATTGTGTTCAGTTCAAGTAATCCTTATTTTACTTAAAAATGCCACATTCGTGTAACTTTTATGATAGTACATTGTTATAATTGTTCTATCTTATAATTAGTTATTGTTGTGAATCTCTTACTGTGCCTAATTTATAAATTAAATCGTATCATAGGTCGTATGTGTATAGGAAAAAACACAGAATACATAGGGCTTGGTACTATCCACTGTTTCAGGCATCCACTGCCGGGGAGCGGGGGTGGATTTCTTAGAACACATCCGCCACAGATAAGAGGGGACTTTTTTTTTTAAGATTTTTATTGGGGAATTTGGGGATGGGGAACAGACAAGTTGCTGTCCTTTTGTTCTTCAGTCTAGCTGTGGAGGACGTTGCTTCACTGGCCCAAGTTGGCACCATCATTGCGCTCTTCCCAGGCGAGGCAGATCAGTCACTGGCTTCTGGACAGTCACTCACAGTGGCTGCTGGCCGCTCATGCTGGCTGCTGGCTACACACGGTAGCCCATGGCAACCCACTGCAGCAGGGGCTGCAGCCTATGCCGCTGCTGGCGACTCATGGCAGCCCAACTCCAGGTTGAGCTGTTGTTCAGCATCTTAGCTGTAGAGGGCAGTGTCACTGGCCCTCATATGTGGGATCCAAACCAGGACCCTCTGGCATCCCAAGTCAGCTCTTAACCATCGCGCCACTCTGCCAGCCCAAGAGGGGCTATTGTGTTGTCAAAAGAGACGGAAGAGCAAAGTGAGTACAGACTGGTAAATCTGGGGTTGTAGTCAAGACCTGAGCTGCTCCTTTTGTGGGAGACCCAGGGGGATGGCTCCAGATTCCTGAACTGCTGGGGTCTCAGGGAGACCCCTAGGGGTGGCGGAGGCTGCTCACAAGCTAATGTTAGTGCAGGTAGGGGGAAGGGAAGGGAGACTGCCCACGCTGCCTTAGGCACTTGGGGCAGAGCTCCACGGTCCCTGCCACAAAACTGTTCAGAGAACCATGCCGGGTTTATAAGGAGAGAGATGGGAGCAGGGTGGGGCACAATACTGGAGACGCTACTACAACCACATCATGAAGGATTTTCTGTGTCGTGTTAAGTTCTTCTACTGTCTCTGAAGGCAACTAACTTATTGGGTATCACCCCAGAATTTCCTCAGTTACTCTCTTTGGGATGGGGGCAAAGCTTCTCCAAACTGAATCACACTATATGACTGTGAATCACAGTACCTTTTCCTTCCTGGAGCCTAGACAGAGAGCTGAAATTCTTTCCTATAAAGTCTTTCAGGCAGCTACTACCAGTGCACTGGATTGGCATGTGAGATGAAATCCGCTTGCCATCCTGACTTTAGGCATGCCCCCTATTTCCCTAAGTGGTGGAAGATCCTGTCATTCAGGTGACGCCGATCAGTCCGTCCCCCTCCCCTCCCTTCCTTGCTCCATAGATCTATATACAAATAGCCCTCCAGGTTAGTCATCCATCGCACTGCCTCCTATGCTCCAGTCTTACCCCAACGGATGAACCCTCACCCTCTGTAACAACAACCACGTCTGTGGCTTTCTAGAGGCCTCTGAGTTGGAGGCAGGCTTTCCTGTTAAGCTCTCTCAGACTTTCACCAATCAGGGCACTAACTTGGATTCCTCTATCAACATCAAATGGTAGCACCCTGTTTTCTAACGTTGTGTAAAGGTAGCGTGGAATTAATGGGCATTATGCAACCATTAACCAGAACAGCTCTTCCTTAAATGAAAGCTTATAATTCTGCCCAAAAGTTCCATCTGGGCTTTCTGAAAGTTTCCATTTTCCTTTGTTGGGAGAGAGGCTCCCTGCTAGGAGCTTCTCCCAGGGGTAGGCGTGGCGCTAAGCAGCTGATGATTGACGGCTTCGAAAGGCAACGTGGGGTTCCCATTGCTGCTTTCTTTTTTGGGCACGTGCAGTGCTGCAGGGCTAGGATTCTGTTTCAAATCAGAGCCAATGCAGACACTCGTCACCCATGAGCAGAGGCCTCTCTGTGTGAGGAATTTTAAAGTGGAGTTTATTCAGCCCCAATTAAATCCCTTTTTACCAATTCCATGTGACTCCTCGACAGGAGAAATCTCATTAAATTTTTTTTCACACTAAGCCGGACTAGGTGGCAGTGCTGGGCTGTGTTGGTGCAGCTCAGGCTCTCAAGGAAGGCTGTGGTCCCAGCAGGTCTGTGATTTCTTAGAAATGGCAAAAGGATTTATGTGCTATAGCTAAGCACCAGAAAGACAAGGTTATTTCTAAGCAGGTATCAGAAAATAAAACGACGGGCACGAAATGGGGAGGAAAAAAAAATCTTTGAAGAGAAGCATTGGCACAACCTGGGGCTCACAAATCAAAAGAGAAAAGGTTTTTCTTTGTCTTTGTGTCTTTAGAGAAAGCCAATTCTCTCCAGTCAGGCATACCCAGTCAGCATTATGGGTTTTATAATGGCCCGTGATTAAAGCAATTTTTAAAAGAGCAGCACGTATAAAACCTCATGGATTGTCTTTTAGCCATTAAATGGGCCACTAGAGGATTCATCCATTATTCACTCACCACCCATCCAGGAACTGGGAATCATTAGGATATCCTAACATTAGGACATCCTCCCCTCCAGTCACCTTTTTACCCTCCCAGGTACCTGGGAAGCCCAATGTAACAGGCACAGAATCAAATTCTCACTCTATTCCTTGAGGCTGACTTGGAGTCAGGCCTCAAATGCCTCCCTGCTTTTCTGCCCTTGTCGTGTGATTGTACTGCAAGCTCCCTTTGCACCCCTGCTGAGGTCTAGGGCAGCTTTCAATCTAAGCAGCCAGCTCCCGAGCCTCCTCCTTGGGTCTTGCTGGACTCTGTCAGCTCCCACGGGACCTCCTCTGTGTGAGGCATCCCCATACTCCAGTCTGACAGAAGCACCATGAAGGGTGAGGAGGAGGGTGAGTGGAAAGAGTTATGCCTATCAAGGTCCAGTTGGTAGCTGAAACGAGGGCAGAGAGTGAGGTATAAGACAATAGGGAGTGGTGGGGACTGTGTCAAACTGAAAGCCAAGTGCCTCTGTCTGAAGGACGCCAATTTCCCTCAGATCCAGTGGATGGTGGCCATGAAGGAATGCAGGCCCGGTATTACAAAATCTTCCTATTTCTAAAGAAAAGCATGCAATCTATTTTATTTGAAACATCCCAATTTTAAAACACTGGGCAAGTCAACAAAATACAGCTGGGTGAGGTCACATGGTACAAGTATATGACCTGTATGAAATTCAAATGTCCAGGCAAAACTTAAATAAAGGAATGAGAGGAAGGCACAAAGCTGAAGGTGGCACGCATGGCAATGGAGAGGGTTCTAAGAAGAGGTGAGGCTGGAGGGGAAAAGGGAGGCTTTATGGGGAGCAGACCGAGAGCAGCCACACCGAGTCTTTCGACACAGCCTTTCCACACTGCCGAGGGGGGCTTTCTGCCGCCAGCCCCCTCTCGGCTTCTGAAGGACAGAGGAGCTCCTGGCACGCTAATTTCTTTCCCCAAATCACTTGCCACCTTCAAAATACTACGCAACTGCCTTACTCATTATTTATTGTTTGTCTTGTGCAACCAGAAGGTAAGCTCCTCCAAGGTGAAGATTTTCATTTTGTTCAGTGACATATTGCTGGAACAAAGTTTTTCACATAGAAGGTACTCAATAAATACTTATTGAGAGAATGAATTCATATTTCTTCCTACTGTCATGTAACTCTAGAGACGTGGTTTCCAGGAGCTTCCTCCCTTCCATATTTCATTCCTCCTCTGAAGTCTTTCCCAGAATTCAGTCCAAGTCAGCAAATGTTTATTGAGCAATCGTGCTGTGCCAAGCCTCAGCCTGAATTCTGAGAGCACAGGGATGAAGGAGAAATGGTGCCTACCCCTGAGGAGCTTATAATGTAAGAGGAGATGCAGACATGCACATGCATAACCGTAGCACACAGGTTAAGTATTTTTTATTACCAGGGTATGTGTAAGGTGCCATGGGAAAACAGAGGATGGCCACTTATGCTGGGCCTTCAAAGACATGCAGAGTTTACCAGAAGAAAAAAATGTCATAGACACACAGGGGTTGGGGGTAGGGAGGCGGTAGGAGGAAATCAACAGAATGGTGCCATGAATTTGATTTTGTGGGGTGTTTAAAGTAATGTTATTTATAGGTCATTGATTTATGCCCTCGTGGAAATACATTCATTGATATAATATTTTGATGCTTTCCATGACATTGTAACTCAAGTTTGCTAATTAAATATTTCAGAGGATGTTTTTTGCCCTTCCTCCTTATCTTCTGCCTTGAGAACTTTTCCTGCAATTTAGACCTCGGGCTCCTGGCTGGTAATAGGTTTCTTAGACTTGAACTGCAAGGCATGTGCTTTATCTCATATTTTGATTGCCAACATAATTTCCCACTTATTATATAGAAGCAGACGTTTTATTGAAACAGGGAAACAAATGAAGTGAACAAGGCACTATCTCTATGTGTCAGTGCTTGTATTGTGTCAGTTTTTTAAGAACCCAATAACTTCTTAGATACACTCTAAGTACCTTCTCCTTTTGCTGCAGTTATCAGGAATTCTGACTTGACTGCGTCAAAACCCTGAAGGTCTTTTTATGCCCCCCCACCCCCCCCACCCCCAGAATTGATTTAACTATTCAACAGATACACTCAGACCTATGCAATGCAATGTATGAGTATGCCTTTCTGAGTTTCATGGGTTGTGGCAGAAATGAAAAGTCAGACTGTGTTGAATAGGGTGGCACCTAGAAGTAGGAAGAGCCCTCTGATTTTCCAATCGCTCCAACTTTCTGTCTAAAAGGGAGTGGTTATCCCCTGGACTCCTGAGGCAGAGTGAAGGGTGCTCCCTCGCAAGAGGTACTTAAAATGACCTAAATGTGACTTGAACCAGTGTAACAGCAGTACTTCTCCAGAACAACCTGAGCTCCTAAATTGACATCTTCTAAAAAAACCTCTGCTTAAATATTCAGACTTAAGCTGAGTATAGCTTTTAAACCAAAAAACCTTAAACACAGATTTGAAAATAAATTTGTTTTGTTTCAGACATAATAAGCAAATATTTACTGAGTGCCGCATTATATAAACATGCTACTAAGTGTTTGAGGTACAGAATGAATAAATTATAGCCCTTTTTTAAAAAAAGTGTTCAGTTCATAAATCAGATAACTAGCATCACATACAACATATATTTCTAGATACATAGTATATATAGTAAATCAAAACAGTTGCATTACCAATATAAAAGAATCAAGTGGTCATACATGAATGCACAAGCTTTAAAAACAAACTCTTTATTTTTTCTAATTAAAACAAGAAACAGTATACATACAGAGAACTTCTGAACATCTGAAGCAAACCATACTTTCATTTCTTTGTGGGATATATATGAAGAATTTTAAACCCCATATTCTACTGAGAGACATTTGAAAGCAGGACATAGAAAGTAATTAAAAACAAAAAATAGCTTCTAAGCAATGAGGAGAAACTCATCCTAGTTATAATTAACACAGAAATTATTATTTTCCCTCCTCAATCCAATACTGAAACCAATAGTGACAGTACATAAAAGGAAAAAGACATTTGATAGCAGAAGTTTTTATACAGGTTAGTCACATAGTATGCACAGGTGAGTAAAATTGCCAAGAGAAACCACAAACGCTGGCAGTAGACTGCAGTTGGTGGCAACTTTATTCTTTGAAGACTGAGCTTTGAGGAATTGCAGAGAGGGGGTGTGTGTGGTGGGGAATAGATTGACTCTGGTACAGGGTGTGACTGATGTCATGTAAATGAGCATAGATCAGCATGGGGTCAGTGAACAAGACAGAGGCAGGAATGACAAAGAAAGGGGGTCTGCACTCACCCCAGAAAATATCAGATTTCCCAGATTCTTAGACACCTTCAGTTATAAAATACCATTAATTCAAAGACAACTCAGAGAAAACAAACACTACATTTTAAAGTTTCTACAAACACTTCACATTTTTTAACTTTCACTCATTTTTATCTATATAATTATACACTACTTTCTTTTTCTTTTTCCTTTTTTTTTTTTTTGGTAATACAATCAAATCTTGAGTCTAAGTTTATTTCAAACATTGAGTTCAAATTTTTTTCTGGAATATTTTTGGCCAATAGCAGCTATGCTTGCCACCCCATGATATATTGATTTTTCACACATCATGCTTTTGACTTCTTTGATACCTTTATTACCTTTAAGATTGGTAATATAATTTTGAGCTATATAAAAAAGACCCTTGTCTATATTTCCTATTTGACTACTGTAGTCTTTTTTTCCCTCACAGAATTACTAGAAATTAAGCTGGTTTAATTAAGTGGAGAGACTTAAACCAGGTGCACCAAAAAGCTTTTTCCTGTATCCAAGATGCACAGCTTACATAAGCTCCCTCATGGCTGAGCAGTAACTGAGAAACCCTTTCCTGGTGTGCATGTGGGAGCCCAGTTAAATATGCACTGTTCTTTATTCAAGACATAGCACGATCTTGACCTCTGACCTCTATGAACTACTTTACCCTTCCTTCTGGAGTAGAAGGGAACTATTGTGCACAGACTGTGTGCCAGGCATCAGGCTGGCACCTTCCAACCACAAATTTCATTTATTTTTTACAATGACCCTGAAAGGTATTATTATACTCTTTCTATAGTTGGAGAAATGGAAGGTCAAGAAGTTATATGATTTGTTTGAAATCACATTGACAGTAAGAGTTGAAACATGGATTTGACTGAATCTGAGGTCCATGAGGTCAAAGAAGTCTTCATTTGCGGTTGTATCCCTCTGCCATTAAATGAATAACGGGTCCTGGGAACTCTCCAAATTAAAACCACAGCATTGACAGCCATTCTATACTCTGCTGCCACATTTCTCCTAATCTGCCTTGACTAGCTCACCCCACCTGGAGTCACACACAGGAACCGTCTGACCCGGTGCCTCTTTCTACACCTCTCTTTGACCTCAGGGGTGGATTTTCCATCCTCTAGAGCCCCTGTAGTTTTCCCTGAGTGCACCCTTTGCCCAATCATTTATTATTTCTTTCTTCTTTATAAACACACATTTTTTTATCCTCTTTGATGGCATTTACACTCTTTTTTTGCATTACACAATTGTCTTATTTTCTCCTCAGAGTTTATTGGGAGGCCATGAGAACAGCATTCCATGACATCATCGTCCATGGTTTTGTAGACCCTCCAGAGAGCGCCTGTCAGAAGTACCAGCAGTATGAATGGTATTTCTTCCCAGACACAGTAACATTCAAATCACACCAGCAACTGGCTGCCTAGTCCACCCATACCTTCTTCCAGAACTGCTATGGCTTGTTAATCATTATATTATACTTCCAGTCCACCACTACCTTAATCAATACCCAGAACTATGGGTCATTCAAAAGAATTTTAGAAAATCCTTCAGTGTAATAAAAAACAATACAATGTATGTACATTGCCTATATGCATTGTATCTTTTGTATATATACGATGTCTGACAATTAAGTTCGCGAACTAGAGAAAGTGCTACCTACCTCATTGCTGAATATCACTATGGTCACCTTCGACGTACTCCCCTTGGGAAGCTATGCACCGATGCCAGCGCTTAGTCCACCCTTCAAAGCAATTTTGAAACTTTTTCTGGAATGGCCATCAGAGATGTCATCATATTACCCTTGATGTCCTGAATGTCATTCAAATTTCTTCCTTTCAATATTTCCTTGATCTTTGGTTAAAGAAAGAAGTCATTGGGGGCCAGATCAGATGAGTAGGGAGGGTGTTCCAATACAGTTATTTGTTTACTGGCTTAAAACTCCCTCACAGACAGTGCCATGTGAACTGGTGCATTGTCGTGATGCAAGAGCCATGAATTGTTGGCAAAAAGGTTCAGGTTGTCTAACTTTTTCATGCAGCCTTTTCAGCACTTCCAAATAGTAAACTTGGTTAACTTATTTGTCCAGTTCGTACAAATTCATAATGAATAATCCCTCTGGGAATCAAAAAAGGTTAGCAACATCATTGCAACAAGTTCGTTAATTTAACTGGCAGACCTTGTAACTTATACTTGTAACATATTTTATAGCACCAAGCTGGTGCTTAACCCTGTCTCTCTAGACATCTTTGTTCTAGAATTACATGAACGGAAAGGGAAAGGATCATTTCTACCTAAATTTATGGTAATCAGAAGAGAAGCAGTAATCAGCCTCAAAACAAAATAGAAGACAAGCTATGACTCCATACCTTACACAAGGGAATGCTTATGTCAGAGATGGCTTCTAGCCAAATGAAACGGAGGGAGTAGAGGAAGGCTTGAAAACCTCTGTGAGGTGGGTTGGCTTAGCTGGCATGAAATCTACTTCAAATCCCAATCTTCCCACATTTCCACCTCAAGTATTGCAGCCTGTGCCCTTCAAGGTAAAAGATCCCCAAAGCTATGTCTTTTCTGTTCACCTTCCCTCTTCTATGTATATTGACCCATCTTTTATCACTTTCACAACCCACTAGTCAGTCCTGGTGCTCCAATATGTCAAAGACAAGTTTATTGCTAAATAACTACCACTGATACCACGACCCACGTTAGTGGCTGTTTCTTGGGAAGTGTTGAGGTCCAAGGAATGGATATAATGTGTCACCTCAAAGCTTACGAAGAGCTCCAAATGCATGGCAGTCCTGCAGTAAAGAAGCCTGTTTAAATTTGTTTTAATACCTATAGATTTATTTTGACAGAATTATTTTGAGCAGATTTATTTTGACATAATACCACCCTCATTGCTCTAGCCTTCTTGCATTCTCAATTTTCTGGGGAGACTCACTCAGGAGGCCTCACCCAACTCTTCTCCCCTAAAAAGTTTTATCTCAGGCAGTACAGCTTTACAACAAAAATATAGTCAGGATAGGGACTTGGACAGTCTCTGCCAAGGGCAGTCATCTCATTAAGCCTCAATAGTATCTGAGAATGTGGAATGTGGCACTCTAAAATTTCCATTTAAAATGAAAACTTCAAATAGATTTTAGGTAAGAGTAGGCGTTTTTTGTTTTGTTTTGTTTTGTTATGGAAACCTATTTGTAGTGGACCATTGTTTGCCATATTTTATTGAAATAGAGTTTTTGTTTGGGAAGCTACCTTTCAATATACTTTCTTTCATTAGCAAACTTTGATGTTTGGGAGATGCTATATGATATTCAGAATAATTTACATCAGAGAAAAACGTCTTGTCATGAACCTTGAGTGACTTCTCATTTTGAAATATGTCAGCCTGTCTATTCCTAACAGCTCAAAAGAATCTGACCACAGCTTTATCCAGAGCCTAGAGAGGAGGTTGGAACGTTAAATATTCATTTATTCAGTTAGTAAATATTTATGGAGCACCAGACTCTGTGCCAGACTCTGTTCCTGATGCTGGAGATAATGGGCAAACAAACACAGGAAAGGTTCGTGACCTCTTAGGTCTTACACTCGGGTGGAAGGGATTAGGAAATAAATGCATGAGAGCATCTCAGAGAATAATAAATGCTCTGAGGGAAATAAATCAGGTAAAGAGAAAGAAGGTAACCTGTGGAGGTAGAAGAGAGGTCTTTTTGAGGTGGCAATGCTTGAACTGAAATCTGAGTACACTGAAGAACCCAGCGTCGAGGAAGGGAAGAAGATAGTAGACAGAAGGAACAGCAGGTGAAAAGCCCTGAGAAGGGAGCAAGTGTGGCATTTTCCAGGTCCAGAAAGAATGTGTGCTTGCATGGAAAGCAAGGATGGGAGTGCCTGGGTATGAAGTTAGAGAGGTGGTCAGGTGGAGTCTTGAAGGCCACAGGCAAGGAACTGCACTTTATTCCAGGAACAATGGGACGTCAGTGGAGGGTCGCTTCAGGGGAGTGATATTATTTGATTTGTATATCACCAGACTATACCAACAAGGAAATAACTTTAGGCAGCATTTTATTTAGAATTTTAAGACCACTTGTCTCCACCATATCCATATCCCTATCAACCTTGGTTGAGCCTCCAAGTTCAAGCCCCTGCAGTCCCAATCCACTTCTGGGGCTTTTCTCCCCATACCCGACTCAGTTTCCCTCAAAATGGCTCTATTCTGTCTCTTAGAATCCCCCAAACCACAGCAAGCTAACCTCCCTTTCTTCTCTACATCCTTATATTTATTCCCCTTACCTTCTTGTCTTAATTGAAAGATAAGGCACTCCTTGAAGGTGCTGCTTAGCTGCGTTTCTCCTGGGTATTGCCATCGTGTTCTCCCAAGGGCATGAGGGGGAAGGTGGGTATCCTCTTTCCTCCAGGCAGCTGCTGGCCCATGCTGCCGCCTCGCTGTTACCTTCCTTGGGGATGCCCTATTCTGGTTTACAACATATCTCTCTGGTAGTTTCTTCCAAATCATCTTTGTTGGTTCTGTTCCTCTGCCTGCCCCTTAAGTTTTGGGGTGCTTGGAACTCTTTCCTAGATTCCTTTTCCTTCTTACTTTATACACCTTTCCTGGATTATCTCATTCTCACCATCCCCATTGATCCAATCTTCGTCTATAACCTGAAGACTCTCAAATCCATATTTCCTGTTCAGACTTCTTTCTCGAGTGCCAGACTCTTAAAAATCTAACTGCCTCCTAGAAACCTTCACTTAAGTATGCCACCAGCACTTTAAACTTAAGATGTCAAAAGTATGTTAAACTTATTAACGTTATACTTATTAATCTCAGCCACCACCCTACTTCTCTTCCAATAATTTCCATCTCTGCTGAATGGCTCTATTGTCGAAGCTAGGAACCTAGAAGTCACCTTGACTCCTCACTTCCCCTTGACTCTCAATCATCCTTCAAATTCTATTGCTTTTATCTAAAAATTTCTCATATTTCCATTGTCTTAGTTCAGGCCCTCATCACCTCTTATCTGATCAATACTAACTGACTAGCAAATAGCCTTACTTCCCGGCTTCCCTGTCAAATGCATTTTCTATGTAGTTACCAGGAGTGATCTTTCTTAAATTGGAGCACACATTTGTTGTTCTCACCTGCACAATATCCATTCACCTTTATTCTGGTCATGGTATTCTTATGTGGAGGGACCTCCTTCCCCTGTCACCCCTCTAGGGAGTTTGATGAGGCACTGATTCTGGTTCAAGGGGTTGAGCATGAGAGCAACTTAGCCAATCAGCGCACTGGGCTCCAGGCACAGTGATTGGTTCATAGAGGGCATGTGACCAAATTGGTCTAATCAGAAAGAATCCTGGCACTTGAGTGAGAACTGTTGGGAAAAAAGCCTTCCTTTTACTGGATTTAACTCTGGGTAGATAGACATAGTCCCAAAACCATCACCTCAAAATGCTGGAGAATAAAACCAACATTTAAGAGAGCAGAACCAAAAAAAATGGAAAAGGACTGTCCTGGTAACATAATTTAAGCCTTAGATCAAGATTGGATTGAAGTCACCTTTAACCCTTGAACTCTTTAGTAATGTGACCAATAAATTCATGGGTTTTGCATAAGCTCATTTGAGATGAGCTTTTTAAAATTCATTTTCATCATTTGCTATTTATTATCCAGACTCATGTTATTCTTCTACTTCGTGGTTTCCCAGTATTCTTCAGGATGAAGTTTAATGTCCCTAGCATTTCAGGAAAACAAATAAAAACCACAAAGAAGCCCCCACTATAATCTGGTACCTGCTTTCCTTTCCTGCTTTACCTTCTGCCACGCCCTCACATCTCCCCTTAGGCTCCATCACACAGAGCTTCTTACGGGCCTCAGAATTTGTCATCCTTCCGTTCAACATCATGTATTGCACTCACAATTTTCTCTCTCCAGAACAATCTCTAGTCTTCTCACCACTTCCTCTTATTTTTTTCTGCAAAATTGAAACCATGCAGATTCTCTTCCAGGAATCGTCTCTGATTCCCTTTCCTTAGTTTAGATTAGGAAACCTCTGCGTGCCCCTTCGACATCATGTGTAAACCTCAATATTCGCATTTATTCAGCTGGGTTATAATTTTCTATGTCATTGTTTGTTTCTCCTCCTAGATGAAAACACCTTGAAGGTAAGATCTATGAGTCTTGGTATCCTTAAACACCTAGCACTATGCTTGGTACAGACTGAGATCATTGAGAACACTTGAATCAATAAACGCCTTTCAATATTACTTACATTTATTGACAGTAGATCATAAGCTCCTTGAAGGAGGGGCAATATTTTACTCTTATCTGTATCACTCATTGCATGAAAATGGGCTTCATATACAGTATACACTTAGTAAATATTTGTTTTTTGAAAATGGGCGGAAAAAACATATGCCATCAGACGATGCCACCTGCTGCCTCTCCTTGTTGTTGTCAGTCACCGAGTTCCCTGTCACCCCGTGATTCACTGAAGGCTTCAGCTCTTCTTACCGCTCCTGACATTAGCAATTACTTTGTTACCAACATCTATGGAGAAGGCACCGCCAAATACTGGCCTCAGACATTCAGCTCCTTACCTCTCATAGAGTCTCTCCACCCCACTTCAGTCACCAGCTCCTCTGTAATACCCCAGCCTAGGTCTTGTCATCACCAAAAGCTACACCTTTTCTTAAAATCTCAATTCCATGATTCCATAACCTTCTGCCAACCATCGAGAACTCTAATGAGGATGTAATAATTCATCCTTATTTGAGCCTTCAATCGATACACTCTACCATTTTTCACTCTTTATCACTCCTTTATATCCTTATGTCCCTCCCTATCTGTCTTACAGTCCATCATTATCATCAGATAATGTCCCAGGCAAGTGCTGGGGACAGAGAAGGGACAAAAAGACAACCTGGCTCGGCACTCCCAGAATTTATAGTCTAGTGGGGGTAGATATTAAATACATGGGGAAATATACAGATGTATGGTTAAAAATTATGAGAAGAGCTTGGAAGAGAAAGTGCAGGAGGCAATAAGTTTGCATAAGGTGATCTAATCCAGTCTCTAGGGAAAGGGAGGACTTCCCTGAAGCATATTAAAAAGAATATCTTTTTTTAAAAAAATGGCAAAATTATTTCTGCAGTTTAAATGCTAATTTTTAATTATCTTAAAAATCCACTCAACTTTTACCTAGAAAAAGCACTATCGATTGCCTTCTAATGGATCTCGCTACTTCTGATCTCAGTACCCTCCTGGGCATGTCACCCTTCCTAGGCATCTCCTGTTGCCTATATTTTCTGACTCTTTCTCCACCTGCCTTAAACTACTTCTGGAGATACCAACAAAATGACCAAAGTAGGTAATAACCATTGGAAACCCTGGAAATAATTGTTACCTTTCATACCATGTGCAATACACAGGCACAGTGTTTCATATTTTCTAATTAAAATGAAAATCAACACCTTGAATTCTGCAATTAAAAGTGGTGTCTTGGCTCTTCGGCTGTCTCCCCAAGGCTCTCTGGAAGCTGTCTTATTTATCCTTCACCAGTAGGGGGCTCGAGCCTTCCCCAGAATTGGGGACTCTGGCTCTTCATTTGACCTGTCCAGCCATCCTCTTGACAGCATAATGTCTGAGTCACCGAGCGTTCCTGCCTCCCTGGCAAGGGCATCTGCTGTGTTTATTGCAAAATGTGTCTGCTGTGTTTCTCTTACATGCCTCTAAAGCCCAGTGTACTGCTCTAAGGAATAAATCATCCTCTTGTAGCTGGTTGAAACCAATTACAACTGCTCTCTGCTAGCCAGGGCAGACCCTCTGCTGAGTGCTGGCTCTCCAAGGAAAGAATTTCCTGAGCCCTAGGAGCTGCCATGTCTCGCTGCCTACTCCCGGGCCACTAGTAACCCATAATTTGCCTCAAGATTTCCTCTGGGCACCTGACTTCTCTGGCGACAGGAGTAAAATGAGCAGAAGAAATAAAGAGGCATTTGGAAGAACAAGATAAAATTATTCGCTCTTCTAGACTTCAGGGCTTGAAGAATAAATATTTTTGAATTGGTTACTGCACATACTTGAATAAGGAGGCTTTTAAAGACATTTAGGAGACGGCAAAGAGAGAGAGAGCGAGAGAGAGAGAGAGAGAGAGAGAGAGAGAGAGAGAGAGAGAGAGAAATGAGAGAGCACTGCAGGCAGCAAGGAAATTGGAGAACTATGTTGAATTTTAGCCACTGGGCGTCTGAGTAGTTACAATTTGCCTGGAGCCATCTCAGATGCCCTTTCACCTTTTGAAGAATCCCTCCTCTCTGTTTTGAAGTCTTGTAGCCTCTAACTCTGGACATCAACTTTCCTAGGACCACTCATGTGATGCATGTGATGGGTGGATAATAAACTAGATGGGAAGAGGTCAAAGGCAGATACACTTGTTGGAAGGGTACTGTTTGCATCGGGGTGAGAAATGAGCTAAGACAAAAGTTATGTGGATGGGAAAGGGAGGAGGAGGGATCAAAAAGACCTTGAGAAAGAACTGGAAGGATTTGTAAATTACGCATATCTGGAGGAAAAGGAAAAGGAGCAGTCTGTGATAAGACCTAGGTTTCTGGCTTGAGCCATGGAGTACATTTCGCTAGTGGGGATAGAGGTGGATGAACAGCCGTCAGCGCTGGGAGGGACCCATGGAAGGGAGTAACCCTGACAGCCATTAGGAGGTCTGTGGAAGGGAGGCTAGGGCAGGGATGGCAGAGAGGGCCGTACATTCTGACAGCCCTAACCCTTCACAATTCGACCTTATGGCAGATAGTATTAATCCATTGTGCCATTCTTCAAGCCACTGAGCTTGAACCCAGTGTCAGAACAATTTGTGATATAATAGACCCTGGAAGTCATTATCAATTAATCAAATGTAGTTCTGAAGATTAAAGCTGGTTGCTTCTTCTTGTAACCCAGGAGTTTAGGAGCACAACTTATGGGTAAGAAAGCTGTGGCCCTTGCTTAGTGTCTGCTTAGCAAACCCACAGCCCCCAGGCCAGCTTCCTCACTCCCACCTCAAGACTCCACCTGTTCTCTGTGTCTCTGAGGGCTCTGGGCAACAGGTCTCAGCAGTCAAGATCTTAAGGGGGGCATTGTACCGCCCTGACCTGGGCCCTCTCCCTTTCCATAGCAGCGTCCAACTTCCCCTAAAGAAAGTGAAGCGCCCCTTTGTCCCTCCCCCTTTACAAAGCTATGTAGACAGCAGCCCTGGCTCCTTCGGAAAACTAGAGCCTGAATCTTGGGAGGCTGAGTGAAGCGCTTCTCCCGGGAAGGGAGACAATAGCAGTATTGACCCGCTGGTGGGAGGCAGGCCTTTCCGCATGCTCTGAGGACAGCTCGCAGACAGCCTTCTTTCCTCTCACACGGTTGCTGGGTGTTTCCCATGTTCCACAAGAGAAGGGGTACACATTCCAGACAAGGGGACTATTGATTTTCCCACCGGAGGTGACACGTGGCATCCAGAGGTCGAGCCCAGGCCGGGGCCATGTTTGCAGGACTAAGCGTCGCCTTTTCCCAGAGGCCTGGATTGTTCTGACGCCTCCGCAGCTGTGTCCTCTGTGCTGGGAATGTTTCCTCAACTGCTCTATACAAACACCCATACTGGCTACTCAGCCTCCCGGATTTGTTTATCCACCAAAGCCAAGGGAGGAGCTTCCCCTCCAGAGGGTGGTGGGCCCCAGATGGCTCTGCCACACACAGATGGGGGGGGGCAAGGGTGGGATGCCCAGTCTGCTGTGTCTCCACATAGTCTGAGCCAGAAAACCGGAATTGAGACTCTAAAGAGGTCTTCAAGCCGCCATTCAGCCCCTTCAGAGAAGCTCTGCGTGGCTGTCCCTCAATCTAGTAGGCAGCTTCCCTCCCTCCTCACCTTTTCCAGTGGCGTGAGAATTCTTTAGCATCCTCCCAAATACTTGAAAAAATTTTGAGACAGTGATAACAGTAACGATAATGATGAATTTTATGGGAAAATCACCTCACATCTTACAAGACACTTTTACAAATATTATTTCATGAAATGCTCAGTACAGCCAGGAAAGGTCAGTACAAATAACAGCATGTGTTCAAAGCATGAATGGTGTGGGGCTTTGTGCTGGGTGAGAGTGTAAGGAAGGTATAAAGATGGGCGCGAGTTCCTGACCTGCACGGACCCACTGTTATGTGTGTGGAGCAGGGTGGGAGGACAGCAGGGTCTTTGAACTCTGTCTCCAGTCTCCAGGGGCTCTCAAGTTTTGCCTGCCCTTTAGGGGAAAACTTGTGCGGGGGAGTGGGGGAAACCTTTGCAGAAATATTGATCCTATCCGAAGCCCAGTCCCAAGTAGGAGCCAAACCTGAATAGGTTGCCTGTATCTATTTGCACACCGTCTAATGCAAAGACAGCAACCAGGTTCATCTTGAGTGATTATTCTGATGCGCAGCTCAGCTCTGCTACTTTACTAGCTGTTCAACCTTGGGCAAGGTGCTCGAGTAAGTGAGCAAGTGCATGTCAGCTTCTTGATCTTTAAAATGAAGTTACTGTTACTACTTACTTTATGTCTTGGAAGTGAGGGTTAAATGAATTGATGTTTGTGCAGTGCTTTGAATTGTACCTGTCACATATGTAATACATGATTAACACATGCTAATAGTTGTTTTTATTCCAGTTACCACATGGATGGTGAATTGGATAAAAATAAGTTTAGAAGCAGCAAGACCAATTTAGCACTAGTTAAAAAGCCCAAGGGCCGGCCGAGTGGCTCAGTTGGTTAAGAGCTCGCTCAAGAGTGCGAGCTCTGAGCAACAGCAGTTCGAGTCCCAGCTCGAGCTGAGCAGCCACTGAACTGCCAACAGGTGGCAAGATGGCTCAGCTAAAAAAAGAAAAAGCCCAGGGAAGAGTCAGGAAGGTCTAACCGAAGCTCTTCTTCCTTGCTTTTCTCCCTTCTTCCTCCTCCCCTCCCAGCTGCCCTTATTCCTTAGTTCTTTCTCTTTCTCAGTAGGAGGAATGTGAATAGGAAGTAGGGGACCAGCCAGATGAACCTGGCCCAAGTGACAGGTAGCCCAGGACAGCAGAGAGAGCAGGGGCTTTGAAAACAAAGACAGCTGCTACTCCCTCGTTCTGGGGCCTCAAACAAGTTACCCATCTCAGGGGGGTAGGGGTGAGGATTAATCAAGATGCAGTATTTACAGAGACTACTACAGTGCCTGACATTGTAGCAAATACAAATAAATGGTGAATTGGTGGAGGGGGAAGATGGGTAGGAAGACAGGAAGATAACGGAGAAGAGAAGGCAAAAGGGAGGATTGCTTCTGAGCAGCCCCTGGAAGGAACAGCTATGCCTTAAAGACAGCTATGTCACCCACGGTGAGGGAGCAGGATAGCTTTCTGGTCCCCAAATCCATGCAAAGCTATATTGCAAGCTAATAGCACTGGTGAGGTCTCCATAACACAGTGCAAGATCCCACAGTTCTCCCACGTTGACAAATTTTACTTGTACACTTAAATATGTGTGTGAAATTTCAGGGGACATGTTTATTTAAAGAAAAGGAACTACCCTAGGAACCAAAGGGTGTGTGTGTGTGAGAGAGAGAGATGGAGAGGAGTACAAGGAATTGGCTCTTGACAGGAAACCATTCGCTTAATAAGCATTGATAGAGCACCTGCTGGCATGTGTCCAACCCTTGAAGGGACGTCTGAGAACTAACCCAAGGAAATGACAGCAGAATCGGCCCCCTGACAACAGACCCATCAGGAATAAGCACAGAAAGTCACGCTAAAGGAAAAAAAGGAAATGAGCTATTTGGGGAGCAGAATTTGCAGAACACAGCAGCTGACTGAGGGGAGGGCATGAGGGGCATTTTTACCTGGGCTTCCACCAGCAGCAGTCCTGCCAGAAACTCGGCTTTGCCGAAGAGCCTGGGGGTTCCAGCGATACAGATCACATCTGGGTCAAGTTCCCTGGGTGTTTGTTCTGTCAGCTGGATGGGAGCAAAGTGAAATGCAAGCTGGTTCAGCCTCCAGAACAGATGCAGAGAAGCTGGCTGTGCATTCCCACCACATCTCTCTCCACCCCACCCGCCTTTGGCACCACTGGCACATTCATCCCAGTGGACCTTCTTCGTCCCACTTTCCTCACCCAGACACAGAGCTGTCCACCTTTCCTCATCTCAGTCCCATATCTATAGCCTCGAAGTGCTGGCTCAGTTCTCTGGCTGGGTCTCTGGGAACCTCCTTTCTTCCCTATTTTGCCTAAGGCTTGTTCAAGCCAGTGCTCTACAGCTCTCACCCTAGTCGTTGTTATGGCCACTGATACCTCATTTTTAAAAATCTCCTCCAGGCTTAACTTCCCTCTAGTGCGCTCTGCTTCAAACCTTCCTGTTCTGGTCAATAATCTAATGCAGATGTCAGCCACCTGGCTGTCCCCAGTCCCCCAGTCTGCTGGGTCATTTCCATCCTTTAGTGGATACAGACAAATGACCCCAACCCCATCTCATATATGGGGAGGCGTACAGCACCCTGCTGTTATCTCCAGTTTCTTACCTTTCCTGAATCTTTGATCCCCACTCAGTAACTTACTTCCTCTGACCCTTCTTTGCTCCATTTCATTCATCACCCCAATTTTCTTCATTTCTCCCTAGGTTACTACTAAGAGACCTCTTACATAGTAGACTTTCCTGAGGTTTGGGGGTAACAGGCGGTAGATTTTAGCATGCCCCATTGGAGAGCATCACCTACAGTTATGTCTTACTTACCTGCTTCTGGATAACTAACAGGTTTCCTGCGCTGGAAAATCTCTCCACGGCCACTTTCTCATTCAGCTTTGCTGTCACTTTCTCTGCCCTCAGCCTCGACAACCTTCTCTTCCCCTCCCATGCTGCCAGCTCCCACCCGAGCCACCCAATTCCTACTAATTTTGTTCTCAGAACACTTCAGCTATCCACCCTCAGCCCACAAACCTTGGACCCCACTTCTGAACATCCAAAACTCACTCAGGGGCTCTGCTGAACTTTGCTGTCTTTCACAAATTTCACCCAAAGGCACCCCAAGAAGCTCTGAAATAACAGTTTTCCCTTTAACATGCCTGATTTATTAGAAAGAGCTTCCTCCTTTGTCAGAGGAACTCTCTTCCCCACCTGCCAGGCGTGTTGGACATTTGTTTGTGTTTTTTTGTCATCGTGTGTCCCCCCCAGGCCCACCCCTGGCCCCGTGTGCTTTCCCCGCTTCCTTCTCCTTGCCTTAGCTGGATTTCTATGCTCCACTTAATCCCTGGCTTGATCATTAGGCTACCTAAACTTGATTTCCTTTTCTTGCTTCACTGCCTTTGTCCACATAGACCACAAACCTGGCCAGGCACTACAGTCCAGCTGGGCCCCATGTCACATACACTTGCTCGCTGGAGGGAACTGGCAACAGTTCTTTGAAAGGCTGCAGGCAGCGAGGCCATTTGTTCAGTGATGAGTCCTATGTCATCCTGTGCATGGAGGCTGGAGGGAGGCAACCTGGGGCCACCATCTAATATTAGAATGTCAGCATCAAAGGGGACGCAGGGAGGACCGGGAAATCCACAGTAAGAGGGTAGAATCTAGGTGATGTTTGGTGTAGGGATTGGCTTCCTGAAGGTGACATGAATGGGAACACAACAAAGCAGATTTGGGGAGGGCAGTTCCCTTTCAGGCACGTTAGGGCTGAGGGGCCTGTGGAACAACCAAGGGCGAGAGGCCTTAAGGTGAGCAGCTAGGAAAGCAGGTCTGCAGCCCCTGGAGGAAAATCAGGAAAACATGGGGGTGGGGGAGTAGAGGGCAATGAAGTAGGTAGCGTTATCACCAGAAAAGCTGATTATGGGATGGCTTTGCTCTTTCCAACCTCTTGGGGGACCGAGATTTAAGATCTCCCCACCACAGAAGGTCCCGCTGGGCCCCCTGAACCACAGTCACAGCAGCCCTCATGCTTAGCCAGCGCAGGCAGGCAGATAATGTGCCCTGATGTTCAAGGACAATCACACTCAGCAAAGCGTGAAATCAGTTTTTTCCAACTAAGTCACTCTGGGCTGTAGGAACAGTTTCTATCTTCAGAGAGAGAGGAGTAACCTGTCATTCCCTGCAGCAATTTACCTGTTTCCAAGGAAGCAGACAGGGGCATCTGTGTCAAACCTGGAGCTGCCCTTGCGTCCAGGCACAGCCTGGGGAGCGGGGCACAGAGGCTGGCTGACTCTCTTCTCTGCGTCCAGCCCAAGGGCTTGGGATGGTGGTGGCCACGTTAGAAAGGCAGGTGTTACACCTCAGCAGCCCAGAGCCGCTGGGAGCCAGGAAACAGATTCCATTCATGTGTTCATTCTGTTTGCATTTATTAGGCACTCTCTATGCATCAGGCCCTGGGTCCCTCTTTCAGAAAAGAGACAGAAAAATACGGAATAGTGTTGGATGTGTAGACTCTGGAGTCAGATTGCTTGGCTTAAGTTTTGGCTTCACCGCTTACAAGCTGCTGACCTTGAAAAACTTGCCTCCCTTCTTTGTGCCTTGATTTCCTTAGCTGTAGAAAGGGGATGTAAAAATGATGTCTACTTCCTGAGAGTATTGTAAGGACTGTTGTGATCCATGTAAACACTCTTAGAAACGTTCCTGGCTCACTGTCAGTGCTCCATAAGTGTTAATATATACTAAGATCTGAAAGTATGTGTCCCCTCAAAATTCCTGTGTTGAACACCTAATGCCCAACCCGATGATATTAGGAGGTGGGGCCTTTGGGAGATGATTCAGTCATGAGGGCAGAACCACCATGAGTGGAATTCTGCCCTTAGAGAAAAGACCCAAGAAATCTCCTTTGCTCCTGCTGCCATGTAAAGTCGTAACAAAAAGGTAGCCATCGATGAGGAAGTGGGCTCTCACCAGGCACCGAATCTGCCGGTGCCACCATCTTGGACTTCCCAGCCTCCAGAACTGTGAGAACTAAATGTTTGTTGCTTGGAGTCACCCAGTTTATAGTATTGTAGTTTGTTATAGCCTGAAAAGACTAAGACACTATAGAAAAGCACAACCATGTGATTAATGAGTTTCATGCAGTATTGACAGAACCATGTACCAGGTTCTACGAGAGCACTGAAGAAAGAGTGTCTGAAAGAGCGCATGGGAATGACTGGTGCTGTCTGTATCAAGTCTTAAAGCACGATCGGGAAAGTGTACAGTGGGAAGTGGCTCATCACTGCTGGAGCCCAGGTTTATGCAGGGAACAGGCAGGTAGTGAGGGAGGGAAGATTGGCAGGGGCAGATCGCAGGGGGCCTTGAGTGCCATGCCAAGGCATTCGGTACTAAGTAACGTGTTGTAAAGATGACTCTGGAGCTGTTTCTGGAAACTAAAACGCCATGCCATTATTCATTTGCCTTGGAAGTGTTCTCTCTTCAGAAAGGTAGAATTATGGTTTGTTTATTTTTAACAAAATTGATCTTTTTTAAACTGCCCATCTCTGCCAATAAACCATGGGGCCACTGATGCTGCCTCATACGCCAGTGCCTGTGGTAGCTGGAGTGTAATAATTGTTTTTCCTCATGGACTGACTGAAGCATTGGCCTGTGAGGCAGGAGTTCAAGTCCAAATTAAATGGCATTTGTCCTTATTTAGGTCCACCTGTTTTGAATATTTACAAAGGTGGGGGAAAAAAAACAAGTGAGCAAGTGGACAATCTGTGATGGTCTTAGGTTGGGGAGAAATCCTCCTTTTAGAGATAAGCACAGGCCTACATATGCACCCCTTCCAGAGGTCTTTCTAGATCTAGAGGTGTCTTCAAGGAGCCTCTCTAAGTGTCCTTATCAGGATCCTTTCCAGTTTCACCCAGCAGGGATCTTTTCTCCTTGTCCAGGGGGCAGGCTCCAAAAACAATGTAATTTGGAGAGTCACATGCAAAGCATTAGGAAGTTCATAGGCTTTCATAACAAAAGACCTGGGCTCCGTCCCAACTCCGAGCCCTTGTCTCCTGGTTCATAAAACAGACACTGTGATACTGCTTATCTCATGAGGTGGCTGACAGAATTAAGTGAGGACTTGACTGAGAGCTGTAGTCACAGCACAGTGTAGACAATTATTATTGTTATTCACTCTGATCCCTCCCTCCTGAAAATGCCACATCTTCCAAGTGCAACCACAGGGTCACCCTCACAGAATTTATATTTGCACAGAACAATGGCACAGCACAGGGGCACATGCCACGTTAGAAATGTGGGACCGTGCTGCCCATTGCGGGTAAGAGCTCAGATTTGCGTCTGAACATGACCCTGGGCAATGGGGAGGAGGAAGGCACAGGTTCTTATGAAGATCAAAGGGAGTGATTTATAGGAAGTGTTTTTCTTGGTCCTCAGCATAGTGAACACCCAGTAAATGGCAGGTCTGTCTCGGCAGTAAGGGTGTTTGAGTGGAGAGCACAGTGATAGTGGGGCGGGGGGGGCTAATAAAGACATAGAAGGGTTGAACTTAAGACTGAAGGCAAAAACACATGGAGACTGTCAGGGGAGCCAGACAGAGAGGAACGGAGAGACTCACATAGTATAGAAATGCAGACAAAATGGGACTCAAGGAGAAAGTGAAAGAAAAGAGAGGCAAGCAGTCATTAAAGGGAGGGTGAGGGCCTGCCGAGTGGCGCGATGGTTAAGAACTCGCTTGGGATGCCAGAGGACCCCAGTTCGGATCCCACATATGAGGGCCAGTGACTCTGCCCTCCACAGCTAAGATGCTGAACAACAGCTCAACCTGGAGCTGGGTTGCCATGAGTCGCCGGCGACGGCGTAGGCTGCAGCCCCTGTGGCAGTGGGTTGCCATGGGCTACCGTGTGTAGCCAGCAGCCAGCGTGAGCGGCCAGCAGCCACAGTGAGCGGCCGTCCAGAAGCCGGCGACTGATCTGCCTCACCAGGGAAGAGCGCAATGACGGTGCCAACTTGGGCCAGTGAAGCAACATCCTTTCACAACTAGACTGAAGAACAAAACGACAGCAACTTGTCTGTTCCCCTTCCCCCAATTCCCCAGCACTGTTCCCATCCCCCCAATTCCCCAATAAAAATCTTAAAAAAATAATAATAATAAGGGAGGGTGAGCAGCCCCGTGACACAGGAACGGTGGCACTGGAAAACTGAACAGGGGCAATCACTGCGAGCAAGGTGTGTTAGGCTCCCCAAATCTGTTTCCTTATAGATAAAATGGTGGAGACACGTGATGAGGAGAGGCCTTGGTGCACTGCCTTATGAAGTAGCAGCATCTGCTTCCTGGTTTCAGATAACGTGAGCTGGTGTCCTAGTACCATGCCTGGCACACAGGTGGCCATATCATTTATCATTTAAACGGGATCCCTACTGAGAGTGAAAGGAGGAGCTATTACATACTGTGTAATTACACCAAGGGCAGGCTCCTCTGTGCATTCCCCACACACAGTAATTTCTCAAATAAACAGTAGTTTCCCTAGGATCCATTTATGGGAATCACATAGAAAAGGCACTAACCTAATTCTCTTCTGAAAAAAAGGTAGGCTTGGAAGAAACAAAAGCCGATACCTGTAAACAGAATGTGCCCATGGATTAGAAAGTCATGGTTAGAATGTAGCCATACCAGAGTAAATACTGTAGCCCTGCCTGCAAGTTCAGTTCAGCTGGCATTTCAGATAAGCCACAAATAAGTTTCAATGTAAGTATGCGGTGGACATACTTACTGTAAAAATTATTCGTTGTTTGTGGAACTTCAAACTAAGCTGGACATCCTGTATTTTTATTTGCTAAATCAGACAGTTCTACCAAGATGAATGTGTGATTCTATGGATTTGATTATTAAATTAAATAAAAAACTATTCAGTGAATTCTTTCTGTCTGCCAAGCAAAGTGCTGGATGCCAGGGTGGCGTCCCCAGTGAACAAGACACTGTTTCTTCTACCAATTCACAGGCCAGCGAGAGAGGAAGTGGAGAGAGATTAAGTTGACATTTGCTGAGTACCTGTTAGGACTGGGGCCCAGTCACTGGTGTTTTGTATGTTATTTTAGTAAATCCTGCAATTGAGATTATTCCCATTTCACAGATGAGAAAATTAAGGCCCAAAGAGAAGTCATGTCCCCAGGGTTTCAGAGTTCATAAGTCAAGGTTAAAACCCATGTCTGTCTCACTCCAGACTTAGGCTCTTTGCAATGAAAACACACATACACAAATTGCAGCATCAATAGGCTGTGAGAGCACAAAGGAGAGACAGATGAACTCTGCTTTGGGTAATCAGGGATGTTATCAGCTTGTTTTAGCCTCAAGTCAGATTACTTTGTTATATAATAAGGGGCGGTTACTATAAGGAAAACCCATGATCTGAGATTGTGATTGGAAAACGGCTGGGGGTTGAGGCACCTCTATCCTGCTCTCTCCATCTCCCCCAGAGTCCTGTGGTCTCTCTCTTGGTATCTCCCCTTCTCTCTCCTTGTCTGACTCGGTCTCTTCTCTCTCCTTGCTGCTTTCTTCTGCTCAGTCACAGATTCTGCTTTATCAGAACTTTGACCTGTGCGTGGTCAGCATGGTTTCTCAGGGTCCAAATCTACCTCCAGGATTTTAGCTTCAATTCTCACTTAGCAGATGCCTCAGTATTTCAACATTCCTGTCTGGATCATTTTTTTTTTTTTTAAAGAAATCTTATTCGGGAATAGTGTATTTTTCCAGGACACATCAGCTCCAAGTCAAGTAGTTGTTTCAATCTAGTTGTGGAGGGCACAGCTCAGTGGCCCATGTGGGAATTGAACTGGCAACCTTGGTGTCATGAGCCTGTGCTCTAACCACCTGAGCTAACGGGCCTCCCCTTGGTTTGATTTTTAAAAACAGTTTTATTGAGGTAAAATCGACATGCTGCAAAACTTACCCATTTCCTAATTTAAATTTTGCAACAGATTATGGGCTAGTGTATGAATGAGTCGCCCTTGGTCAGTGCTCATCCCTATGTCACATGTCCACCACCGACCCAGTATCTGTGACTAGAGGACAGCCCATATGAGTGTCCTTTGAGCGGGTGCTGAAGGTTGAGCAGTTTCACTTAGGGTTGTGGACCTTCAGCGCTGTGATTAACATGTCTAATATAGAAAGATTCTAAGAGGAGGTGACATTTCTTAAGGATCCTGAAGGACAGGTTAGTACTCACCAGGAACCAAAAAAGGGAAGAAAGGCAGTTCAGCCAAGCAACGCCATAAGCAAATGCAAAGGCACACAACACAGAAATGAGTGGGGAATAGTGTGTGGCTTGGAGAGCCTGGAGCGCAGGGTCCTAGATGGGAAGGCAGGGTGGCGTAAGCTCCATGGTGTCTAGATTGGCTACTTGGGTGGACATACAACGAGATTGTGCTTCCATGAGAAGTATAAGTTTGGGAGGGAAGACAGATGCTGGTTTGGGCATGCTGAGTTGGAGGGGCCTAGAGAACATCTAGATGGGGAAGGTCCAGTAGGTAGTAAGCTACACAATTAGGAACCCATAATAATCTTCACCACCAACTTTCTATGAAGTTCACCAAAAATGTAGCCCTTGAAAGACCTTGATGCTGAGCTGTAAAACTGTGCAGCAGGAAAGTGAAGCTATTCCTCCAAAGCTACCTGCTCAAACCAGCCTGAAGGTGGGCCACACCATCTACATTGTTGATTCAGTCTAAATTTAACTACCTGTGTACCTTATGAGGAAGTAGAGAACAGCAGAAATCTGGCATGCTTTATGTGAACTCTGCTTAGCCAGCACGTTTAGATATTAAATGTTGAAAAGAAAAATATGACCTGCCATAAATTCTCATTACACACATTATTGCCTTAATAGTACAAGTACAGATAGGCCTCTACAGAATTTTCTGATTTGTCATCAGTATTTAGTTTTACCTTTGATTTATTAATTTGTTCTTTTTTTCACGTGGGCTTATGGTAAACATTTTAGAAAATGGGTAAACATTTAAAAAGAAAGAAAAGAAAAAACACCATAGATCTCACCACCCAAAGATAAATCACTGTGAACAGTTGTAAGTATCTGCTTCAAGATTTATGTTTTCCTTAAAGTTAAATTTTAATTTCTATCTAAGTAATACACACAGAAAGTTACACAGCAAATGATATATAAATGTTTATGATAAAAAAAAAAAACTTGGCTCCATACTCAATTTCTTCCCACTTCCCAGAGAGAACATATATTAGCAGATGCTGCTTTCCCATGGTGGTGGCCTCCAAGGCTCATGGCCTATGCTGTCCAATATGCTGGCCACCAGCCACATGTAGCTCTTTAAGTTAAAATGAATTAAAACTTAATAAAAATAAAATTCAGTTTCTCAGTCTCACTAGCTACACCCAAATGCTTTATAGCTATGTGTGTCTAGAAGCTACCATACTGGACAGAGCAGATACGGAACATTTCCATCATCACAGAAACTTTTATTGACAGTGCTGTCAAGATAAAATATGCTTTTGTCTTTATCCAACTATTTATCAATTTTAGACAGTATCAATTGCCTTAATGCTATTTCTATTCAGATATATTTTATAAGCTCTTAGAAAAATTAAAATATAACATAAATACAGAAAAGCACATCCGTCATAAGCATAAATCTTAGTGACTTATCACGAACTGAATAATCCATGCAGCTGCCCCCCAGAGCAGTAAATAGAATATTATGAGGAACCGAAACTCCCTCTCATGCTCAACCCCAGTTAATAACTACTTGCTCAATACCTCAACTTCTTTTTTAAAAAAATTTGCTTCAGGTGTACAAAACAATGTACTAGTTAGACATTTACACCCCTCACAAAGTGATAACCCCCTACTCCAATCTACTACCCCTCTGACATCGTATATAGTTGTTACAATACCATTAACTATCTTCACTATGCTGTACTCCACATTCTGTGACTATATATATATATATTAAATTGTAGTTGACATTCATTATTATTCAGTTTCAGCATCAGGTGTACACTGCAGTGGTGAGGCACTTACACCGTCCATGAAGTGGTCTCCCTAGTAAGACAAGTGTCCATTGGATACCCTACAAAATCTTTACAACATTATTGATTATATTCCCCAAACTATCTTTTGTATCCCCACAGCAATCTTGTAGTTACTGACTGTGCTTTCTAATCCTTCACCTTCTCCCTCATCCCCACCCCTCTCCCATCTAGCAACCCTCAGTTTTTTTCTCTATATCTTTGAGACTGTTTCTGATTAGTTTGTTCATTTATTCTATCTCTAGATTCTACATATAAGTGAGATCGTATGGTATTTGTCTTTCTACCCCGACTTATTTCACTTAGCATAATGTTCTCTAGGTCCATCCATATCGTTGCAAATGGTCAATACCCCAACTTCTACAGCCATATATTGTTTTTGCCTGTTTGCAGTCTTCAGTATTTGGCTTCTTTCATGCAAATTCTGAATGTGGAATTCGTTCATATTGTATGAAGGAGAATTCATTCATTGGAATAGTATCGCTGCATAGTTTGCATTGTATGAATACGAGTATACTGTAGTTTATCCATTCTATTTAGAGACGTTTGAGTTGTTTCTAGTTTGAGGCTATGATGAATAATGTAGCTGTGAACATTCTTGTAGCTCTCTTTTTGTATGCGTGCATATACGTTTCTGTTGGGTGTAAGCCTAGGAGTGGAATTTCTGGGTCATACATATGAATATGCCCTTAGTAGATCTTCCTACAGGGATTGTACCAGTTTACACCCAGCAGCGTTTGAGCAGTTGCTCCACATCCTCACTATTATTATTACTCTTTGGTCTAACAATTATATCATTATGTTTTATATTTGCATTTCCAAGATAACTAATGGAGTTGAACATCTTTTTATATATCTATTGACTATTTGGATATTCTTTTTTTGTCAAGTGTCTGGATCTTTTACTTATTTTATTACTGGATTTTTCTTTTAAAAAAATTGATTTGTAGTTATTTTTAATAGTATATAGATATAAGTGTCCTTTCACTTATATGTATTGCAATAGCTTCTCTCAGACTGTAGCTTTCTAACATCTTTTGATGAAGAAACAGCTTATAATTTTAATACAGCCTCATGTTCTAGACTGCTTCCTTTATGGTTAATGTTTTTTGTGTCTTATCAAATAAATCTTTCTCTACCATATGGTCATGAATATATTCTCCTATGTTATTTTCTAGAAGCTTTATCATTAGATTTTTCACATTGATGTCTATAATTGAAATGGAATTTGTTTTTACGAATGAGGTGAGGTAGGAATCAAATTTCACTTTTTCATTATGGAACCAGTTTTTTATTTAAAAAACCATCCTTTCCTATTGCATTTTTTTTCTTTTTTTAAAATAAATTTTATTGGGGAACAGTGTGTTTTTCCAGGACCCATCAGCTCCAAGTCAGGTCGTTGTCTTCAATCTAGTTGTGGAGGGCGCAGCTCAGTGGCCCATGTGGGGAATGAAACAGCAACCTTGGTGTTATGAGGACTGCGCTCTAACCAACCTGAGCTAACCGGCCACCTCTTCCCATTGCATTTCAGTACCACCTTTATCACAAGCCTCTCTCTCTCTCTCTCTCTCTCTCTCTCTATCTCTCTCTCTCTCTCACACACACACACACACACACACACGGATCTGTTTCTCAATTCTCTGTCTCAGAGATAGGTAAACCAAGACCAGCTGTTTGTTTTTGGAAACGAAGTTGTACTGTAACACAACCATGCCTATTCATTTGTGTATTATCTTTGCTGCTTTCACAACTATAATAGTAAGGTTGAGTTGTTGTGACAGACCATGTGACTTGCAAAGCCTAAATAGTTTTTGCTATCTGTTCCTTTTCAAAAAAAAAGTACAACTATTGCATCCTGTTCTTTTAAAGTTTTTATTCTTGTGTCTTTTTTTTTAGCTGAGCCATCCTGCTACCTGTTGGCAGCTCAGCGGCTGCTCAGCTTGGGCTGGACTCAAACCGCTGTTGCTCAGAGCTCAAACTCTTGAGCGAGCTCTTAACCAACTGAGCCACTCAGCCAGCCTGTGCTATACTGTCTTAATCAATGTAGCTTTACAATCAATCTTGACTTTTGATAGAGTACGCCTTCCAATTTTGTCCTTCTTCAAAAATTGTCTTGGCTTTTCCTGGGCCTTGGTATTCCCGTATAATTTCCATTCGGATATATTTTGATTGTAAAAATGTTCTTATACAAATTACACAGAAAGCTTTGTAACTTGTTGTATAAATTACTTAATATATCCATGGAAAGTGGAGATCTTTCCATGACTATTAAGTGTTCTTCTGCAACATCTTTATTTTTAATGACTTCCTAGCATTCAATTATACAGATAAACTAGCATTTATTTAACCAAATATATTGCTTGGCTATATGTCTTCTTTACTTACCATTAAATTATAAAGTGCTTCTTTAGTTTGTGTGTACTCTTTTTATGAAGTCATTTTGCTTATGGGAATTGAACCAAACTAAATTATCTTAAATGAAAAAAAATGTGCATGAAAATGTTTATCACAGCATTATTTCTAATCATGAAACTTGGAAATGATCAGTCCACTGGCACTTGGTAAACGGGTAATTATGGCACTCCCACATATTAGGATAGTATGAAAAGGCTTAAAAACAATGCTCAGGGAGACTGGAAAATTATTATGGAATGTTCTATGCGGTAAAGGTATGTAGTCTTTAATTATATTAAAACACAGACCTTAGGGAAAGATCTGGAAAGATATATAGGCATACCTCTCGTTTTATTGCACTTTGCTTTTCTGTACTTCACAGATGTTTCACGTTTTACAAATTCAAGGCGAGACCCTCCACCAGCAAAAATATTATGATTTGCTTAATTGCCACACTCACTTTATTGCTGTGATCTGGAGCCAGACTGCCGTAAGTCCAATATGACCATATACCATATTCAAGTTAGTTAATACCAGGGAGTGGCATTTGCGAGGGGAGGGCACGGGGAAGTATTGTATTCACTTTTGTCTTGCTTGAATATTTTATAGAACTTAGGTGATCGTAAAACATTTGAAAATAATTTTTTAAATAGATTTCATGATGCATGAAATGATAAAATGACAATGCCCTAAGGAAAAGGTAAGCCTTTTGCAAAAAAGCAATCCTAAAGAAGTTTTAAGCAAGTGCATATGCAGAGTCTAAGATTTAAAAGGAGACTGAAACACCCCAGCTTGGCAGGTGAATATAACACAAGAGCATCCACAGAGGAAGACCCCAGTTAGACCAGAAGCATTCCCTTAGTCACACCGGATAGCCTAATTACCAGCTCCTCAGCGAACACCAACTGGAGACTGTGGGTCCTTCGAGATGGGTTGATGCAATCAGAGTAACCTGCATGTGGTTCCCATTTCAGAGTGCGGGTTCAAGGTGATCCTGGAAGAGACTGAATGTGATGCTGGAAAATGCATTACATGGGGCTCTCCTCTGAGCATCTTGTGGGGATTATAAAAGCAGACCACAATCTGGTGTGTGGGTGGAATTGTTCTCCGAAGAGGTAAATATCCCAGTAGCCAATCATCTTAGGAAATGTCCATGAGGCGGGCCTTTGGACTAGGGGAGAGAGGAGCATCTCCCTTCACTCCCACAACTGAACCAACCAGGAGCAGCTGAGCCCAGACACTGAGGGAGGTCTGGAGAAATTCTGGTGCTGAACGTGGCCCATTTCTGGCCACAAAGAGGCAGGTGGGGTGGAGCAAACAACATGATATAGTTAGTGGCTGACGGCAGCCGCAACAGCAGAACAGAGAGGCTGCTCCTATAGCAGCCAACATCCACGCCTGGAAGCAGTGTTTGCAGAAGCAGACCTCTAACCTCAGAGGGCCCAGCACTACCATAAAATATCTGCACCATCAATATCTGATTGCCAGCACCACCATAAAAAACACTTATGCCCAAGCCTCACTCCACACCATTTCAATCGCATGTCTAAGGGTGCAGCCTGGGCATCTGTTCCTTTCCAAGCTCCCCAGGGGTTTCCAACACGCAGCCTGGCTTGAGGACCACTGCTCTAGGATAACATTTCCCCATACCCTTGGGTGTCGGACTCTCATCATTACACCTCATTTGGATTGTGCTCCCCTGAAGAGTAATGGTGAGTAATAGTTTCATTCATCAACAACAAGCCACAGAGTCCTACAAAATGACTCCATTAGCTCTGGCAAGTTGCCAGCCCTCTGTTTCCCTCTTTGCCAGAAAATTAATGAGACCATTTATTGGAAGGTAGAAAACCAAACATTTCATTTTGTAGTGTTGTGGGTCAAACTGTACACATTCTGCTACAGATACGCTTCCATCAGAAGCAGTGAAGGGGAAGGACCCTGGTTATGTGCCAGGCAGCCTTTCCATGTTATTTCTCTTAATCATTACAGAACACCCTGCAACGTAGGTTTCACTAGTAGCTCCTTTTTTACAGAGAAGGAGACTGAGATATAAAATGCTTATGAAATTTGACCAAAATTACATACAGGTAAACAGCAGAGTGGGGATTTGAACAAGGTTTATCAAACTTCCAAGTTTATCTCTTGTCTCTCTCTTCATGGTAACACCATCTCCCCTTGTTCACTGTTGCACATAAAGCACTTAAAATAATGTCTGGCAAACAGCAAGTGCTCTAAAAATATTACCTATTCCTCCTGGAATTTTACTGGGAGGATGGGGGTGGGCACCAAATTCTCAACCTGAATTGTAGTTATTCAACATTGTTGGAGAAAAATATCTAAGCCTAGAAGTTGTGACCAGGTGGAGAAAATTTCCCAGCCTATAGCTGAACTCCTTATTCCGAGGGTGTAGCATCCTGTCAAATTCATTTATGCGAAATTAAAAAATTAAGGTTCAACTTTGCTAAAACAGAATGTATGTGATAGATAGGTTAGTTGCTTTAAAATGCAAAACAGGTTCTAGAACTTATTGAACTCTTTCCCTAATTAAGCAAATCTTTTGTGCAGCAAAGGATAGGACGTTTCACAAGTTTCAGATGTCCTTGGTGATTTCCACCCAAGGACCACTTCTTGGCAGGCATGTGGGTTCCTCTGAGGTTCTGGAAAGGGCAGAAACAGCAGGTAAAAACAAGTGTGAAATGTGGCAGAGAATGACAAGTCTACATGACAACCACCTCAGGACTGGCCCCTCGTTAGAGCATGGCTTCTCCCAGGGTGGGGCAGCGAGGGTCTGTGGTGAGAGACCCTCCCGTCACTCCTAAATTCTCTGTTTTTTAGAGGGGGGTGTTCCCATTTGAGTCCAGCTGTTGCCACTATCTAATCTCCTGGGGATGCCACTCATAGTTTTTATAGACTGGCCTTGTATAAAACTTCTGATGTCTCAAAGAAACTTGGAAAAATAATGAGAACAAAAAGGGGAAAATGACAGTAAGTACAGGCAGCATAAAGACAGACTTTGAAACTGATATTTTATATTTGTTTCTTTTATTCTATCCTAAGTGGCTTCTGGCTCAAAAGGGTCATTTCATGTCACACGTCCTACAGGTCTTACCTCCTTTGCATGTGTCGGGCTGTCTCCACCATACCCAAACCTATCTCCTAGGCATCCTTGACCCTTCAGGGAGACTGACCTGCTCCGTCTCCAGCACTCCTTTTAGTCTAGACTCTGGTCAGAGGACATGGCCTTGCTCTTTCTCAGCTGATGAGCAGGCCTCTGGTGGTCGATACACTCATACAAAAGAAACCTACTCCTCAGATGAGAACCCTGTTTCCTACTCACAAAGGTAAGCTTTGTCCATTTAGAGTCCAGTGAAATAATACCTCAAATGCTACCTACATCGTACCCCCTCTATTAGACACAGGGTAACAGAAATATAGTTCTGTAAATAGCAGCATCATAAGCATAGCAAAGATTTCTTTTCCAGATTCTATTCCTGGTGGTGTATATTCATAGTCTCATTTCCTATTAGGTACCTTCTAGTACTAAGGTCCCATTGCCGATGGGCCTTGTAATGACATAATAGTGTCAATCTATAGCTAGGCAGTGCTAGGTCCTTTATTTGTGAGTTATATGTTAATCAGAAGATAAAACTTTTTGGGGATTTTGATCAAGAATTCCAAACTCTCAGTAATGCAATCTCAACAAGCAAATATCACAGGAAGCTCCAGAGAAATGATGAGTTCTGTATTTCTTCATACTGAGTGTATTTGTATGTGCTCAGGACCAGTCTTTAAGGATAAGAGAATACCTGCTTAGGTCTTGCAAAGTCATTCTAGATGGATGTCTGCTAGAACCTAGGTAGCCATAGCTTCTGTGAAATGAGAGCATAAAACGACAGTAAAAGATAGTCTGTAATAAAAAACAGATAAAAGATGACTGAAATAAGAATAAAATACAAAGAAACTAAAACTGCAGTAGCAGAATTGATATTTACACTGAAGGACTTAACAAGCGGAAGCAGCACTGCAAAAAATCAGAATGAATTGCAGAAGGTCTCCCAGAATCCAGAGAAAAAGGAACCAAGAGATTAAAACAATAAGAGATACTATGATAGCTATGAAAGTAGAGAAAAGAGAGCCAATCTAAAACTTAGGGGTTTTTTATTTTAAAAATTTAGAATAGAAACAATAATAAAAAACACATTGAAGAAAACTTTCCTGAGCTAAAACACAAATAGACCTTTATATTTTTTAATAAACTCTTTATTTTGAATGATTTATAGAAAAGTTGCAACACAAAGTACCCAGTGGCCCCTAATGTTAACCTCTTCCGTGAGCAGGTACATTTGTCAAAACTAAAAAATTAGCATCTGTATGTGACAATGAACTAAACTACAGACTTTATGCAAATTTCAACATGTTTGGCATTAACGTCCTTTTACTATTCCAGGGTCCCATACAGAATACCACACTGCGTTTAGCCTTTACATTTTATAAAAATGGAATTGCAGTGGGAGGCCATAACACAGAGCTGCCTAATTGAGCTGCTCAGAAGTCATCCCTTAGACCTCACCCTCTCTCATTCCCAACTTCCCTGGCCTCTAATTTTTCAATTCCTCCTGAGTTTTCTCCTTGCCCCTTAGATGTGATGCACACTATGACCCTAGAACTTCTATTAACAATGACTTTATTCTCCACACGCACTGTACTGCCTGCCTCAAGGGCCTTGGGTAATAACCCTCTCAGTTCCCCTGCTCCCAGCACCGTCTCATCCTGTGCTGCTTCCTTGAGGCACCATCACCCCAGCCTCTCCTGATACGTGATCAGAAACCAGACATCATGAATGTCTCTGCTACTATGTATTCTGGCTGAAAAGACAATTTCGGTCTAGAGAAATCAAAGGAAAAATGAAAAATCAAAACCATTTTTATTTGTACACAACTCAGCATGCCTCCCTCTTTCCCTTGATAAAGGTGAGACCTTTTGAGAATGTTATTATTTCAGTTTCACAAAAGAAAAAACTTTCATGGCTGGGCGTGGGGATGGCCTCTGTTGGGTATCGTCCTGTGAGTTCGCCATAGCCTGGGATCAGACCCTCAACTTTGCAGGCTTTGCAACCTACACTAATCAGCTTTCCAGAAGATCACTCTTCGGGATGCCCACCCATGCTGACAAAATCTCTAAGAAGTGGGAATAAAATCAGGACACCGCCTCATTCATTTGTAATGAGCAACACACCTGACCGCTGAATCTGTCATCGTGTGGGCCTGATCAGCCAGCTCTATAGGAGGCAAATTATCAGATGCGTGTGATAACTATGGCAGCGGAACAAGGAAGTTACGGAATTTGAAAATGTAATCTCATTGGACCCTGAAATGGGACATGCCTGTGTGGTGGCTTGGGCACTTGCCCGCCTGGCTGGGCACTCTCTCCCCCAGGCACACTCTTTGGACTCTGCGCTTCCACAGCTGACCAGTCCTTTCGTTCATGTACACATTCTTTAGATGTGACCACATTTTTTTTAGATTCTTGTCCAGGCCTGGGAATCATTTTGGCTCTTTAAGCTGATGATTGTGATAAATTGTGTGGGATCTATATTTTAACCTCCTAAGACTCACTTCTAAGTCCTGTGTGTGTGTGTGGAGGGGGTGGGCACTGACTGTCATGTATATGCTGTCTACACTTCCCTGAACATAGCTTTCCCAGACCCCAGCAAAGTGGGGGAGGACCTCAAACAGAACAGCAAGGACACCCCCCCCCCCGACACACACACACACACACACACACACACACACGACAGACCTGTGCCAGGCGGTAGACACAGCAGTGACCCAGCAGACCCAATCCCTGCCCTTGTAGAGCTCGTGGTGAAGATGCTGCCATTAGAAAAATAGTCACACAGGCCACAGAAACTTCAGTGAGCGCTGTGGCGGGCAGGACAGGCTGCCATGGACTGTCTAATGAACACCTGCTCTAGCTCGGGAGGCCCAGTAGGGTTTTCTTGAGAGAGTCACACTTCAGCTGCTATTTAAAGCTTGAGTGAAAATTAACTAGAGGACATGGGGAAGACAGAGAGCTGGCCATCTTTCAGGACCACTTTCCAGCCTTCTCCTTCTGGCTCTCTGCCCCCAGAGGCTGACCACCTGGGAGTATATCACCAGCTGCCCTGCCCTCTCTGGCTTTCTGTTGGGGAGCCCAGGCTTCCTAGGAAATCAGAGGGAGGGAGGAACGTGAGGTCAAGGTATGTATCCCCTGTCTTCGTCCCTGAGGAGTTGCCTCTGGTTGGCTGGGCCTTTTCACGTAAAGTCACTATTCCTGCACTCTCTCTCCAGCAGTGCGGCCCTTTGACCCATGAGAGAGGCCCTCTGCCATGGACACCATGTTTTCAAGGTCTGATTCTCCTCCAGCTGCACTACTGCCCATGGTGTAGGAGGCCCTGCCCAAGCACCTGTGCCTGCCCTCCCTTATGTGGACCTGCACCCCATCTCTCTTCCAGAGTCCCTGCACCAGCGGTGTCCTTAGCCCCAGGCCTGAGAGTTGGCCAGAGGGTGTGTTGTGTACATGCAGTCAGTTCTGAGGGTAGCATGGGGTGTTGGGGTGTCCACCTGTGTGGGTAAGGTCACTTGCGGTTACAAGCAAAGGTAGGAGTGGGAAGAGAAGGGGTGGGCTGTGAGCCAGGAACTAGGGTCCAGGTGTTGCTCATTTGCCATGTTCCTATGCAGAACTCTGAGCAGTCTGAGACTTCTAAATTCAAACTTAGCCTTCCAGGTTATTATAAAGGTATGTTTGCCAAGATCAATAGATAAAATATATTTCAGTTAGCAGTTTTTTAGTTTGAGGTAAAACTTTCAAATATTTAGACATGTGGTTCCAGGGGTCTCCAAGTGTTCTCTTGTCCTGGGTCTACAAATGTGTGAGATGAGCCTGCCTTCCAGGAACCATCCCCTCCCACGTCCCCTGTCCCTCTGGGCCTGGGGGTGGGATGCCCCAGGCTACCGCACAACCCCCTGTGCGTTCCCCTACACCCACACCTGTGTAAAAGGCCCTCTGCTAATAGTCTATCCCTGAAATATGCTATTGTGAGTAGGCCATCTGTTTCCTGTCAGGACCCTGACTGTTTCAGCAGGTGTTTCAGGCAGAGAAAACCGCACTTGAAAGACACACACCCCACACACACAATTCTATACTTACACCTTTTAGTACTTCTGCAAGTCATTAGCTGTAGGAAGCAAGGTAGAGAGATGTTAAAAGAGGCAGGAGGGCTAAGGATTATGTAGCTGTTAAGCCAAAGTGTGTGTGTGTGTGTGTGTGTGTGTGTGTGTGTACATGGCAGGGGGTGTACAGTATCTCAGCTCTCACAGCACTTCCCTTCCTAGCCCCTACCAAAAGTAAGTGCACCCCGAACCCTCTGTGCAGGGCCTGGCTGGCATGAGATAATTCCTGGTGCCTTCAGATGCTTCTATGACCCAGGCTGGCTCCCAGTACCAGAGCAGCGAGAAGGCAACGCCATCCCTCAATTTCTGAAGCCCTTCCCTGTAGGAAGACTGGGTTCCTGTCCCCTCGCACCCCTCTTCTCAAGGACACTACTCCCCCAGTTTTACTTACCTGGCCTCCCTCACTGCTCCATTTCTCTAGGAACTATGCAAATGGCCCTCTACATGCAGATACACGAACCCAGCTCAGGTAAGGGCATGTATACAAATGCAACAGGGATGTTGAACAAGCACCGCTTGTGGTGCAATCAAAATACAATTTTAGTTTTGTCTCACACGACCCTGTTGCAATTTATTCAGTAGGGATAAATCTTTCCCTACCCTGGATGAAACCTCTAGCAAGCTCATAATTATTCTGCTCACTCTCAGGTAATAGATATTCCTTTATATTGCAAACAGTCTCATTTAGTAATTAGAATGTTCAGCCCCAAGTCCAAATTTGATTTAGCTTGGTGTCTTCTCCCCCAGCTCAGGAGACCTTTAAGATGGGAGACTGCAGTGGGAAATATAGTGGTAGTGTAGCTAGTGTCCCCGTTTCTCTCCTTTGGGCTCCCCCACTATCCAATTTCCAGGGGAGGGGTGGGGTTGGTGGGGATAGGAAAGGCCTTCCTTGAAATGGGTGGTCTCATCTGACACCATGCTGTCTCAGTTTGGTAGATGTTTGAGCTGACTTTTTCCCTTCTGGGCTGCTCTCTCAGGCTCTCTGGAGTTTCCTCTCGGGTCCCTGTCGTCTGAATTCCTCTTCACCCAGGAACCTGCATCTTTTTCATGGGTGATAAACTCCTTGCCCTCCAGTCAGATGTCAGACCTCAGGCTGCCCTTCTTGAGTGTAGCCCACGTGTGTTCCAGGGGACAGCACTTATCCTTGCCCAGACAGTCTCTACAAGTGCAAGAGATCTGAAGGCAGCCCCCTCCCCTGGGTCCAGGAAAGCAGGTGGTCAGTCCCTTTGTCTTGCCATCCTCTGGATTTTCCAGGCACCGTGTGTGTGCATAAAAAACTGGATCCTTGGATCCTTGGATCCTTGGTTCTACTTCCGCCATGCGCCCATCTTTTCTTTGGCTGTCAGAAAGCTCAGAGGTAAATTGGCAGCTCTCCTTTAACAATCTTGTAGCACTCCTGTGGCTTCTACATCTGTGTTTTAATTTTTCTGCTGAATCATGTCTAAGAGAGTGTTGCGGACCAGTTTCTCTGAGGAAGCAAACTCTGAGATGGAGATCTGTGTAGGAAATATATCGGGCATACTCTTGGTAGTTAGATCTGTTGGGGAGGGAGACATGCAGGGCTGGGCAGATCTAGAAGGTGAACTGCAGTGTAATCACAACAAAGCGTCTCAGCCAATTCTTGGGGAGCTCGTAATCTTGGATGGCCCTTCAAAAGTGTCTTGAATTGGGGCAAGACGCTGGGCCTTTACGTTCCCACATCGCCTGGCCATTGGATGGGTGGTAGAACTTTGGTGAGGCATGACACCTCTCAGCAGGGAAAATGAGTGTTTCAGTCCTGGGTCTGAGCAGCACATCGCAGCATCCACTACAGGGAGGAACGCGCTTCCTGGTAAAGCACTTACATCCTGGACTCACAACTCCCCAGGTTTGAATTCTGGCTGAATGACTTTGAGGCTAGTTCCATAATTTTCTTATCTATAAAATAATGATATTATCTGTCTCATAAGTTTTTGCAAGGATCAGTATCAGGCACATAGTAAGCATTCAATAAATGTTAGCTATTAACATTATGCTAGTTTCAAAATTTTTTGGTCCAAACTTTAATTCATTATTTACATGGCTTTATTGTAAATAATGGCCTCAGTTTTCTCGGGCCTCTGAGCATGGAGGGGGCTGATTCTAGGTCCTGGATCTGATCTGCAGTGAGAACAACGTGGGGATCAGCGCAGGTACTCAGCGGTTGTAACCTACCTCCTTTGAGGTCCATCAGCTGGAGGGCTAAGGTTGACTATTGATCGCCTGCCTCGCAACGGGGCTGTGATGGGACATATGGTGGGGCAGAGTCTGAGCTGAAGCAGAAACAAGGCAGGACTGATAGGTACTGTTTGACAAATGCTATTAAGATACGAACTTGCCTTCAAAATGTGGCTTCTGAGCAAGGCCAAGGATATTGAATTATCTATCACAAGGAGATTTTCCACTTTCCATGTAGAACCCTGCCAGGAGGTTAAAGGACATAGAAAACGTGGTGACAGCGTGCTGTGTTCCTGACCCCATTATGCAGCCAGGGCATGAAATACGTCTCCTTTGAAAATAAACAGTTATTCATCAAGTTACCTCTCACTAGCATGGTGTAATTACCTCCCCAAAGTTATAAATGAAATGATAGGCTCCCAACCAAAAGAACATGATCTAAGGATGGATTTCAGCAGCATCAGTTTGTTCCTGAGGGAAGGCTGGGCCTGCTTTGCCCCGGGCTGATTTTGCCACTGAACATGCATGTCTTCCACTGGGACTTCATGATGTGCGTGAGACAGAGGTCAGAGCTTTCAGGTACCCAGCAAGGGTATCTGGTCCCATTCTCGAGTTGCTCCTCTCTGAGGCTGAGTGGATCCCACCTGAAGGCCCCAACTTTTAGTAGGTTGGAATGGGTCAAAGGCATCTGATGCCAGATGAGAAGCCAGGACTGACCTGAGGACACTGGCATTGTCCATGGAGGAAACTGGATGCATCATGGAGAATCTGGGTGCTAACTCTGAGTGCAGGAGCAGTGGCTTCCTAGCCCTGTGATATGTTACCAAAAACCAGAGATTTTTTTCCTTTGGTTTCTGTGATTATTCCTTATTTTTGGCTAAAGACTAGAGGACCAAAACACATCAGCTATCTTCAGTAGTTTCTGCTTTAGCATATATTAGTTTTCCAGAGTTTTATCTAATGTGGGAGCCCCCTTACTCAGAGCAGGTGAGAGAACCTCCTTATTTCCTGAGAAATGAAGCCACTAAGCATGGCACTCTCTGCCCCTCCTCGCTATTGACACAGCATAGCATGTCTGCGCTTATTCTTTTTGCTTACACTCCTCTCACAGAGGAGCAGGTATCTCTACTTTTGTCCAGAGCTAATCCTCGTCACCTGGCTCTTTTCTTCCGACCTGTGTTTTTCATTCCCTCTTGTCTCTGCAGCACATTTGCTCCATCAAGTATCACTCTATCATCATGCAAAGAAAATATTTCGCATAGTGTCCGATACATAAGAATTCAACTCATGTTGGCTACTACTACCATTATCTCCAAAAAGGTGCCAGTAAGCTGTTTACACATGTGAGTTAACCCATATCTTCCACTACTTAGAACAGTATGGCTACTGAGTAAGTGCTATTATAAGTGTGTGCTATTATTATTATCCGCCTCCTTCTCCTCCTAATTATTATTATTATTATTATTATTATTATTATTATTATCACTATTATTATTACTCACCTGGGCAAAATTTCTACCAAGCATTTCTCAAGGTGACTACTAGAGTGGCACATGCCCAATGAGCCAGTTAGGTCTAGTTGTGGGGAATTAAAAAACAAACACAATCATTTCATAGGACATTAGAAGCTCTGATGATATACAGTTAGGAACACAGTACAGCTTCAAGACTTTCTTTTCTTTTCTTTGCTAGTGATTTCATTACTGTTGTCCTCTCTGATAGTGAGTGTGGTGGGGGTCATGACAGTGGTGAGGAGAACACACTTGTGTGAGTAGCAACCCAACCTAATGTACCAACAGAAACAACATAATTTCATCATATCTTCGACTACCTCCCACTGTCTTATCCACCTGCATCAAAAGACAGGCTCGCATTACCTCAAACTCAGCTTTTAACCCAGTATTGCCCCTCAACCTGCCATAGCTTATGGTCCTTGGCAGCACAAGTATATTTCTGGAAGGAGGATCTATATTCACGGTTTCTCTCTCTTTTCAATCTGCTGGCCCCTGCCCCCACCATTCCAATCACACTGCCCTCCCCAAGGTCACCAATGGCTCCTCCTCCTCTGCCTTTCACTTTGCTGTTTCCTTTGTTGCCTCTTCCTTTTCTATTCAAACTTCAAATTTCAAAGTTCTGTTCCCAACTGGGTTGTCAGATTTAGCAAATAAATATTTTATCTAACAACCCTAGCCAGCTCTCTTCTTTTTTTTCTTTTTTCTTTTTTTATTGTTAGTTTCAGGTGTACAGAACAATGCAATAATTATCCTTTTCACCCCTCACAAAGTGACAACCCCCCTCCCCCCATCCACTGCCCTCCCACCCCCGATATCATACTTGTCTATTACAATTCCATTGACTCCATTCCCACACTTTACTCCACATCCTGTGACTATATGTAAATATAATTATAGTTGACATACAATATTATTCAACATCAGCTTCACAAATACAGTGCAGTGGTCAGGCCTCTACACTGACTATGAAGTGGTCTCCCTAACAAGACATGAGTCCATCTGGCCCCCTGAAAAATATTTACAACATTATTGATTATATTCCCCAGACTGTAGCCAGCTCTCTTCTTATCCATCTATAGTCTTTCTGGGAAATCTCATCCATGACTTCACCATTCCCTCTGTAGGCATGTCTCAAAATCCATTCTCTCCACCTCTGTTTCCTGAGACTCAAGTCCAGTCACCTCCTGGAGGTCCCCAAACAACTTATATGAAATGTGCTATCTCGCTCCTCAAAACTCGTTGCTCTTCCTGTGTTCCTAGCCCAGTACACAGCTGCCTTTAAAGAAGGAGAACAATGCTCCTTACTCCTCTTCCAAAGCTCATCCTTCCTTCTCCCAGAGAGGACACATGGATATGGATGGGTCAGATTGAAAAAACCTAATCAGGCCCTTGATACTTGGGTGACTTCACTAAGCTTTAGGACAGGGGCTGGCAACCTTTTTCTGTCAAGGACCAGACAGTAACTACTTTCATTTTTGTGGGCTATACCTTCTCTGTTGAAACTAAAAGTAGACATCAACAGTAGGTACATTGATGGGCACAGCTGTGTTCTAATAACATTTTAAAGATGGACATTGAAATTCAAATTTTATATAATTTGTACTTGTCCTGAAATATTATTCTTGTCATGTTTTCCCAATCATTTAAACATGTAACAACCATTCTTAGCTTGTGGGTTGTATGAAAACAAGCAATCGGTCATATTTGGCCCATGTTGTATAGTTTGCCAACCTCTACTTTAAAAGGTAGCTATATCGGTGGGAGTTTCTCTTTTGTTTTTCTTCTTCCATGTGGCAAGAGTAATTTGTTGACCCAGGCCTTCTCCAACTAAGCAGGTCTGACTATCTGTCTCTTCTACATGCCTAAAGCAGCAAGGGCCAGTGATCAACCTGGTTGTCTTGTACTCTCTGGGTCTCTTTTTGGCTTCTTCCATCCATCTGATCAGTGTGGTCAGAGTTGAAATTTGAATTTGGGCTTTGAGGGAAGAGGGAGCAACAAAATTGGGCAGACTTCTTTAGCTCCTTTAGCCTATTCTTTTATTTCCCTGTGTGCTTCTATGTGTGTGTCTTCTCTTTTGGTAACTTCACGGTGGGGGGCTATGGTTTGGGAAGCGATTGTAGTAGACCCTGGTTTTCTGGCTAGATACTAAATAATAGAATAGCACCTCAAATCCCAGTACAGGCATACCTTGGAGACATGTGGGTTCAGTTTCAGATCACAGCAAGAAAGTGAATATTGCAATAAAGTGAGTCATGCAATTTTTTTGGTTTCCCAGTGCATACAAAAGTTATGTTTACGCTTTACTGTAGCCTATAAAGGGTGAAATATCATTATGTCTAAAAAAAATGTACATGCCTTAATTAAACACACTTTATTGCTAAAAAGCACTAACCATCATCTGAACCTTGAGCAATTCATAATGCTTTTGCTGGTGGAGGGTTTTGCTTCACTGATGATGAAAATGCATTATCTACAAAGTGCAATAAAACAAGGTATTCCTGTACTATTTCTAACAAATTATATCACCATCCTTCCAGGACCCACGCTAGAAAATGTATATCATATTCAACTATTTCCTGATCTGTTATCTCCATAACCGAGCAGTCTCAAATTCCTATTTCGTGTCTAATGTAGATCCCCTCCTACCTTCCACTCTTGATGCTTTTGTAACACACATTCAAATGGGCATGAAATAATTTTTTACATTGTAGTGGGAGTGGGGGAAAATTGCATGGTAATGATTTAACCAGAGATGTAAATTTGTGTAAAGCCACAGTGAATAAAAAGTTATTATGGAGGAAAACAAGATGGTGGCTATCAGTAGACACATGATGGTGGCCAAGAGCTTCAGAAGGAGAGATTGGCATCACAAAGTAACAGAAATTCTTTATTGAATTCTGCATGTTCTAGGAATGTATTAGGGACTGTCAAAGAATGACTAATACAAGTACCTGCTAGGAATAAGTGGCAGCTCTGCACAGAGCACTGGAGAAGCTCCCAGGAGCTGAAGAAGGCTTTTCTCCTCCCTTTTTTTTTCTCAGTCTTTGGATTTATGAATACACTGATCCCACCCACCCCAATTAGAACAGACTTGTAAGCCTTGATTGGAAGATTTAATATCTATGCTATGTTTTCTATGTTAATTAATGTCCCCTCTATGACCTGTATAAAAAGTACTTACAAAGACCAGGGAAGACACAACCCTATTTCATATGACCAATATTTCTAGATCTGTTGGGAGCAGAAGTGCCACTCAAGAAAACCTTTCCTTGAGGAGGTGGCCTCAGAAACGTGTGGAAGAGGGGGTGCTCCCCTGTGTGTTCTGCCATCCTTGTCTCCAGTCTCTGCCCACCCACTAATCCATCCTCAGCAAAGTCATCTTTTTAAAGGATACATCTAAGCAAGCCAGTCTTCTCAGAAACTCTCAGTGGTAGATTTCTCTGCTGCCTACAAATAAAGTCAAACTCCTGGTACAAGGTGTGTAGTCTCTTCCTTTTAGCTGGCTTCCACAAGCTTCCCAGCCCCACCTCTGACTATGCCCTGTCTGGCCTCCCTGAAGATGCAGCCACCTCTGGGGTTCAGGCACTGAACCTCCGTGATACAGGCTGTTCAAATGATGTCTCTCCATAAACAAACCATATACTCTTTTCTTTCTGTGCTATTACACAACTCCCTTTATTTGAAATGTTCCTGTCCTTAGTCTCTGCCTATTAAAATCCTACGCAGCCTTCAAGGTCAAAACCTGTCTTCTCCATGAAAATGTCCCAGATTTTCTCAGTCAGTACCCCACAAGGCATTGCCGCTGCCTTTGTTAAACATTAGTTCATTCTGACCTCTGTTGTGTTAGTTTGATCACACATTTGTTCATTCTACAAATATTTACCAGTGACCTATGTGCCAGGCATTACATCAGACACAGGAGGCAAAATGAGGAGCAAGACTTAAATCTAGACATTCTTCTTGACTGAATGGGGTGATGAGGCCCATGGCTCCTAGGCCCCTAATAAATAGCAGGCATGGTGGGATAAACCAGACTTTCCTGGGCAGCATAAATTAGGGGAAAATAGCAGTCAGCCTGACTATCTCTCTTTGGTTTTACTGAACGGGGTGTGCATCTTGATGGGTAAACTGAATTGATTCAATAATGGGATTTTTTGGTGCCTTGACAAAAGAGGACAGAAGAGAGAGACTCCATACAAAGTAGTTCTTTCTCTAAAGAGAAGAGGCTCTACAGAAGAAATTAAAATATCCAAGAGAAAGTTGGCTTAAATGTTGCTGTCTTATATGGAATGAAATTAGATCACCCATGGAAAATATTCAGCACCATGCCTAAAACACACTAAGAATAAAAAAATTAGTTGTTGTTGTTATTCTTTTACCCCTTCTTTTGAATCTCCATGAAATCTTCATTAACATCAACATTACTTGTCAATCCTTTGGAGCTGGATTTTTGGGGAAGAAGGGGCGGCTATCAGGAGGTTGGGGCGAACTACTAAGGCTGCACAAAGGGAACCAGTGACATTTGAGGTATAGACCTTTTAGTGGGTGCTTAGGAACTGGACTTAGAGCTTGATGTACATTATTTAATTTAATCCTCAAAACACCCTACAATGTAGATACTGTTATCATCTCCGATTTTATAGATAGAAAACTGAGGTGCCAATCATGCAAATAACTTGCTCAAAGTTATACAGTTCAGCAGTGGGTGTGTTGTCGGAGAGTGGGCCCTTTTCGGCGCAAAGTCCAGGTCCTTGGCAACTCGAGCAAAGAATTGAACGAGATACTGGAATAAAGTAGTGAAAAAGCAGTTCATTAGAAGAGATAGTACATTTCAAAGAAGTAGAAGCTGGCCTGAGCAGTAGAGGATGGCTCAAGGGCCCATTATTAGAAGAGAAATTATATTCCAAAGAGTTTGGTGTGGGCCACATGCAAAGGTGAGGCTCAAAAGGCTCAAAAAAAGAGAGGAAGGGGTTCAAAAAGGGAAGAAGCGGTCAAAAAGAGCAGGGAGGACTTTCCAGGACTTGGAGTTTTTATCTCCTTTCTCTAGAACGGGCTCTTTCCCTATGGGTGTGGGACCACTTGATTGGCACCTGTGATTGACAAGAGGTACTGAGCTGGTGCGAGTGACTGGTCTGATCTAGTTGGGTATTTTGTGCCCAATTGTTTTCCCGCAGGGGTAGGTAATTACAATGCAAAGGGGGAGTTTTGGGTGGAGAGGGGAGGTCTCCTGGGTGGTCACATTCTGTGGGGCATGCAGGAATGCAGAGGCCCAATGCCTGTCTCTAACTGCCTGCCTAGTTTCCCCTTGAGAGACGTGATCCCCATAAAACCTTTATGGGAAGCTGAGGGACAGGAGGTCTTTTCTTCTGTATCTGCTTCCTGCTGGGCAGGGACATAGAGCTGTCCCTGCCTATTGGGAGTTCACGGAACTCTCACCCTATCTGATTTCAGATGAGAGGAAGGGGTCTCGAGCTCCGCCTGGAAAACCGTGTTGGTTTCTTTGATTGTGACTGGCAATCTTGTTGGGGTGTCCTCTGTATCCCCAAGGTCCTTGAATGAGGAAAAATAGATTTTATTTAATCTGTTAGCTCTCATGAAGCCTGTGGCTACTCAGCCTGTCACTCAGGTGGGGACAATTGCCTGGGCCCAGAATGGGTTTGGCATTCAGTTTACTGGCCTGGGGGATATTAGGAAGTCACAGGCTTTCAAGCAGTTATCTGAAGCAGGGGTAGGAGACTTCTATTGTTTAGGATTCAGAAACTGATTTACAAAGCAATCAAGAAGCAGGACAATAGGAGAATTCTAGGATTCAGGCTAGGAGCAATCTTTAGCCTAGGATTCACAAACTGATGAGAAGAGTAATCAAAACCAGGGGCTAAGAAACTAAGAAACTAGGGAGGAGACTTAACATTTCTATACTGAACATTTCTAAAGGAAAGAAAACTTAAAAGTTTCTCAGTGGTCCGGGGGCGCTGCTTGGTTGGCCGGTAAGAGGTGGAGCTGGTATTCAAATCCCAAATCTCCAAAGTTTATCCAATCTACAACTTGGCCCCACTGTCCATCCACTAACCATGAGCTTTGTGACAGCAGGATAAAATATTGTTGTAGGAGGCATGGCCAAGATATGATCCTCATTTAATAAACAAGAGAATTGAGGTTCTGGAAAGCTTAGTGGCATAATCTATACATTTTGAAATCAAGACTACACCCCTGTCTTGTGACTCCTACTCAAGTGCTCTTTCCATTATTGGAGGTTGACTTTTAAGTGAGAACAACTCCCACATCATGCATGATGGTGGCTGTCTTTACTCCTGAGCTGATAGGATCTCCAAGCCCCAGGCAGAATTAGAGTCCTCTTCGGATTTATGGCCTATTCTTTTCTGGCCTGGGTTATCCAAAGGTCATTTGGGCTAATGGAAGCATGCTTCTTTGCAGTCTATACCCAATTTAAAATTCATGATGCTTGTCAGGCTTATTGTTTTTAAAAGGGAGCTCTCATTGGAGCATGGATGCTATTTTAGAGATATTTCTCTGATTGGTTTTACAGAGTGGATCAGATATGATTCAAAAGATGGTGTTGAAATTCATGACACGTGAAAAAAAAGGACCTAAATTATTCAATGATTGCCTGATTAGAACAAAAAGATTCTCAGGAATATTTCACCAAAGTCTTTTACTTACGAAAGTACCCAGCCAGGACTGAAAAGTACATTAATGGTTATTTCTTTGTGGCAATTGAATTATAGGATTAGTCACCACCTGACTTTAATTACACTGAAGCAGGTTATTTTAAAAATTAGATACTGATTTAAAAGGTGGCTGGCTAGTAACCCTTGATACAACTTCTTCCAACCCCCAATAAAAGGCTATGAAGACAGAGAGAATGTCAAAAATGCATTTAAAATACTGCAGACGAGGACTGACAAACTGCTAGAATCTGGGACTAATTAACACCAATTTTAGTGCCAAAAAAAATGGCCCAAGAATGCAGATTCTGTCCCACGCTTGCTCTGATATTAGAAACAGAGTATCTGCTAGACTGAAGACAATAATGGTAATAAAAATAGTTAACATTGTTAAAAGATAAACTGAAGCACATTAAACATCTTAAGAGTTTATTTGAGAGAAAGTCGATTGGAAGTGGGCAGTACCAAACCAGAAGTGGTTAAGAGTGATCCACTGACAGGAACTAGTAGCAAGTGTTTTATAGAGAAGTTGCAGAAGCAAAACAGAAAATTATTTGATTGACTAGAGCTTAAGCTGTTGTATTATCTAGGAACAACTCACTGGCTGTTTGTGATTGGTTGTTCTTCTTACCCTTAAGGCATTTATGGGAATTGACTCTGGTTTAGGTTTCAGTTTTCTTACCTAGGCTACCGAGGCATTACCTAGGCATTAGAGCCACCTCAGTCTAAGGCAGTGGTTCTCAACCTGTGGGTCGCGACCCCTTTGGGGGTGGAACGACCTTTTCACAGGGTCGCCTAAGACCATCCGAAAACAAAAAGATATTTACATTACGATTCATAACAGTAGCAAAATTACAGTTATAGAGTAGCAACGAAAATAATTTGATGGTTGGGGGTCACCACAACATGAGGAACTGTATTAAGCGGTCACGGCATTAGGAAGGTTGAGAACCGCTGGTCTAAGGCCTCCTTCTTTGATTACTTTAACAACACCTCTTGAGTGCTACTCTCAGCATTTTGTATAAAGTAAGTCATTTAATCCTCTCAACATCTCTATAAAGTAGGAAATATTTCAATATTATTTCTCCCATTTTACAGATAAGAAAACTGAGACACAAAGAGGCTAAATATCTTGTTCAGGGCCACAAAACTTACTATTATTAGTAAGTAATACTGAGATTATAATCCGCACACTTTACCTAGTCTCTTTTTCATTGTGTGTTCAGTTCAGAAATACAAAGTCTTCCTATCAGAAATTCGGGCAGTCATAACTCTACAATGTTCAGTGTGAACAAAGTGTATTGTCCTAAAATGTAAGTGCTAAATTACAAAGCATCAAACCTGAAGAGAAAAGAAATGGTTAAAAACATAAGAAGAAAATGATGGTTGTACAATTATTTGGGTGACTTCTGCAGACAAATTAGGACCAAAAAAAAAAAAGAACCCCACAAAATTGGGGTTATAGAGAATTTGAACAGTACATACACATTATTTTAAATAACATCACAAACAAAAATCTACATTTTATTAAAGTATTTGAGAAACATTTGCAAATATATACTAGAACAGGGGTCAGCAAACTGCGGCTTTCGAGACTCTGAAGTAAAATTGAAAATGAAAATAAGACAAAACTATCATAGTTTCATTTATAAAATTTTTAAAGACTATTATTCACATAATGAAGATTATGTAAAAATATATCTATGGCTCTCGAATAATTTTTAAATTGTTGTGAGGAACAGAATTGGCTTATCCAGGGGTTGGCACACTTTTGATACGGAATGTGCCCAAAGAGCTGCATGTGGCTCGCAAGCCGCAGTTTGCCTACCCCTGAGCTAGACCACAAAGAAAACTTTAATACATCTCAAAAAGTTGAGATTGTAATGACTACATTCTCTGCCTAAAGGCAAAAAATCTAGAAATCAAGAAAAAAAATAAAGGATGAAGCCCTCAACCTCATGGAAATGAAAAACATTCTCCAAATAACAAACAAACAAACAAACAAACAAACAAAAACTATCATTAAGAGAGGGAACCATGGTGCAATTATAGATTATTTAGAAAATTGCAGTGAGACTACAGTACATTGAAACTCATGAGATATTGTCAAAGCAATTCTCATAAGCAAATTTATAGCATAAAGTGATCTTGTTATTTAACACCAACAAAATAAAATAACTAAATTTTCTTATTTGACTAAATAACCTAGAAAATAAACAGCAAGATAAATAAAAAAGAGGCAGAAACAAACACCATGGAATTAAGGTGTGGTGAAGGTTGTGGGATGATTTTCGAGACTAACTTCATTTTCTCTTATCTTCTATGGAAAGTGGAAAGTGAAATAATTAACTTTCCAAGACCCCTTGTAATTAAAAGTGGCTATGTGAAATAAATCTTATCACTGAGATATCAATGGAAGATGACAGGGGGCTTCTTGGACCACTCTTGCTGTAATGGCAGAAAAGGTACAGACAGAGCTGATTCAGTGCTTCTCCCCTTCCCCTTCCGCGGCCACATTTTCTTTCTTGAGTGTACCTCTGATGTCTGATGTCATAATAACCATCTTGTGACCAGGAAACTACCAACACGAGGAGGGATAGTGAATCTGAAGAACAGAATGGCACTATTGAGTAGTTGAACACCACTAGCTCTGAGCTCATTATTATGTTAGAAAAATCAATGCCTATTTGTTGAAACCACTGTTAGCTTCATTTTCTGATGCATGCAGCTAAATATACTTCTAACTTACATGGCATACAAGTCAAAGAACTGATCCTGAAAATAAAACAAAACCATTGGCAAATCTAATTTTTAAAAAGAGTGAAAAAGCAAATAGATAAAATTAAGATTTAGGCCAGTCTATCATAAATACAGAGAGAATTTTAGAGAGTGTTATGCTAAAAAAAATTGGCAGTCTCAAAATAGATCTTTTGCTATAGAAAAAAAATTTTTTTTAAATAGTCGTTTTATATGTAAGCTTTTTATTTCCTTCTAATTATTGTATTAGTGAGGAGTTGGAAAATAAAGCACTCTGGATATTTTAGGTAGAACATGATTTAGGATCAGGACCCATATGTTTAAAAACTATTGGGAAACACACACACACACACACACACACACACATATCCCATTGGAAAACCCAGAGAAGCAAAGGTCGGATAAGATGGCTGACAGCACTCAGCTCCCTGCTAGCTTTCAGAAATTGAGAAGTTGCTACTATCTCCCCAATCTGCAACTGCGAGCAGCCAACCACTGCCAATGGACATAGTTGCCTGTAGCACCAAGGTGGGTGTCTTTGGGAGGAAAGGGCCTGAGGCTACTGCACTGTAGGAGAAATAATAGCATGTGTTTCCTTCCTGCCTTTTAAACTCACAGTAAGTGCTTCTCATAAGGGACTATGAATCAGAACCCTAGCTGCAAAGGATTTGGGGAAATGTAGTTCTCAGGTTTCCAGCCTCTGCAATGTAGAGACAGCATAGAAGGGGTACAAGAGAGAAATGGTACTAAGTACCAGCAGCCATTATGACATGTTTATTTGTTTTATTTTTAAATATTTTATTTAGGAAAAAACAAAAAATTATCTGTCTCTCTATAAAAATATATAAATAATTATATGAACTATATAATTACATATGATTATTATATAGTTCATATAATTATTTATAATTATATAATTATTTATACAATTATATGTAATAATTATTATATAGTTTATATACTTATATATAATAATGATATATAAATAATTGTGTAAATATATATACCCATGAAAATCTCATGCTATATAACTGTGCACACCCACCCTCCAAAGTGTATTGTATTAAAATCCTGGAAGCAGAATTATGCTGGAATGGGTTTAACTACAGATAATTTAATGAAGGGATTATTTACAAAGGTGTAGGCAAGGATTTAGGAAATTCATGCATACTGAGGTATTCAAGACAAGCAACAACAGGAAGCCATTACCATCCCAGGCCTGAAAGGGTCAAAGGGAGTGTAGAGGTTTTAAAACATGTCCTTATATTTTTTGGTACTCCTCCCTAGAAAAGATGGCACTTAATTCCCTTCCACTTGTCAATATGGCAGAAGTGACATATGACTTTTGAGACTAAAAAAGAAATGTGACTTCCTCCTTGTTCTCTCTTTTGGATCAATTGTTTTTGGGGAAGCCAGCTGCCATTTTGTAGGTAGCCCTTTGGATGGGCCCACAGGGTGAGGCCCTGAGGCCTCCTGCCCGAAATCATGAGCAAGAGCTTGGAATCAGATCCTGTAGTCCTAGTCACGCCTTCAGATGACCGTAGCTCCAGCCAATATCTTGACTGTAAATGTAATGTCATGAGAAACCCTGAGCCAGAGCCACCCAGTTAAGCCACTCCTAGATTCCCGACCCTCAGAAACTGTGTGAGATAAGTAGTACTTGTTGTTAAATTTGGGGAGTATTATTACGTTGCTACAGAGAACTAATACATGAAGAAAATAATGTCCCTAGAGATGGTGAAAATCTGGATTGTGGAGGAGGGGCTTCTAGGCAAGAACTGTAGACACAGAGGATGTGGCCATTGCCAGAACCACTGGGCCCAGGTTGGGAAGGAGAGGCCCTCTACGCCCCTTTTCCTCCCGCCCTTCAACACTCTGCCATTGCATACACTGACCAAGCCCAACAGAAGCCAGATGGCAAGTGAGCCCCAGTCTGTAAAGATTAGTCCCAGGGCCCAGAGCAGGGCTGAGCAGGTCATTGGAGCCGACAAAGAAAAATCAGAACATAGTTACACCCATCTCACTATGAACAGTGTTTCAATCAGGATTTGGTCAGTGGAGAACCACTAGGAGATATATAATAAGGGATATATCATTTGGATTTGACCTTATGCAATTGTGAGGGCTGTTTAAACAATTTCTATAAGGCTATTACTTCTGAGTCTAGGGCTAAAACCTAAAGTCAGCAAACAGGCAATGAGGAAAGAGAGATGGGTGTGAAATGGGGGCAGCAAGAACTGAAGCCCACGAAGATAGATTGGAGCCTACCTCAGTCTCTCATTGCCCCACGTCTCCGATGGGATGGGATGTGCACGAGAAATTGGTACCCTTCTTATGGAGCTGACATGTATCCAGCCCAGGAGTTAGAGAAGCTGAAAGCGTTGGCCCAGCAGGTGCTGGAGTTGCTATGGGCCCACCTGCTGTCCCACCCCAACCCAGCAAGCCAGCAGAGCAGTGACAACACTCTGGGCAGCATCAAGTCCTTGTATCCTGCACCAACCTGTGAGTGTAATGAGAATATGTCTTCTGCTTCACTCTCACCTTCCTGATCTCACACAATTTTCTCATGTGGCCTGCTATCCCAGAACTATGAAAGGAAGGGAATTCTGGAAACAGTCCCAGCTAAACTAAGTTGATGCAATACACATTCACCAGAGTTGCCAAAGGACAAAACATAATAAGAACAAAATGTGGTATTAAGAGAATTATCTACCACGGCTAAATCAGGTTTACTCTGGGGAAGAAAGGGTAGTTTCAGGTTATAAAAATCTATTAATGTAATAACATCAGCTCAACAATCTCAATAAGAAAAAACTGTATGATAATCTCAATAGATGATACAAAGATGTTCAGATAAAATTCAACATTTATGTCTGATTAAAAACAATTTCTCATAGGCATATAGGAATAGAGAGGTACTCTCTTTAATATACAACTCTTATATGGACAGCCTTGTATTAGCCTTAATGTTGAAATATCAGAAATATTCCCATGAAAACTAAGAAGAGACAGAGATATTTGATGTCTCTTGTTGGAATTTATTTTGAGAACATTTTATGTAGCACTGTTCTGGAAATTCTATGCAATAAGACAGGTAGAGATAAAAGGTAAAATTATTAGAAAGGAAGAGTCAAAATTACTGTTATTTGCAGACAATATGATTATATATCTTTAAAAACTTGCAAGAGATTCAGCTGAAACCTCTTAACATTTATTCATAGTAAATAAAATGGTGGCATACAAGGAAAATGTACAAAATCCAGTAGCTTTCCCCTAAGCAATACCACACAGATAATGGTATAATGGTGAATGGAAGTCAGTCACAATAGAAACCAGAGAATATTAAAAGCCCCATGATAATATTTTTGAAGAATACAGATCATTTATTTTGTTTAATGTTTCTCAATTTCTGTTTGTCTGATTTCCCCCCCATGATTAGTCAGGTTATACATTTTTGGCAGGAATATCTCAGAAGCCTCCTTGTCTTCTTCCTGGTGCATCCTATTATGAGGAACATGATTCAATACGTCCCATTACTGATGATTCTGACTTGGATCTCTGTTAACATGGTGTCTGTAAGCTTTCTCTTCTATAAAGTTAACTATTTTCCCCCTTGTAATTATTAAGCATCTTCTTGGAATTTATTTTGAGACCATGTAAATATCTTGCTTCTCATCAAATTTTCACCCACTGTCAACTATTTTATATGACAAGGATGTGGTAAGATGTATATTCACATATAGCGCTAGGTCACTTTCTCTGAAAAGCAATTGAATGACCATTATGTCATAATTATTATGTCATAGTCTTTGATCTAATAATCCAACTTCTAGGAATCTATTCTAGGAATGATGAAAATCAGAAGTGTAGTCTCAGAGGTATTGTTTTCATTTCAGAAATATTTATAATAGTAAATTTGATAACAAGGTAAAAGTCCAACAATAGATGGGTAGATAAATCATTATTATAATCCTAAATGAAGAAATAACCTATGATCCATTATAGTATTATTAAAGATTAATGAGAAAAAGTCACTAAATAATATTTGAAGATACAGATTTTAAACTGCATATACAGTATGTACTTACAGGATATAGTCTTAGAAAAAAACCACACCAAAATGGTAGTAATATTTATTTCCAGTGGTAGTTTTGCAGGTAATTTTCAGTTTCTTTTGTATTTTGATGTATTTTCCCAGTGTTCTACAATAATATACTTATGCATTCTTCTGAAAAAATCTTAATAAAAATATCATGTACAAATGAACTTTCCTGCACATTTTCTTTCTACAAATTTGTGATCCATGTGCTACCTTCTCTGGAGTCAGTAACAAAGAGTCAGTGGAATAGCTGACAAAACAGGTGAAATCACGTTGCTGTGTTTGGTCACCATTAAAATGTGATGTGGGATAATGCTATACGATTATATCCGTCTGGTCAGACCATTTTATCTATTAATCTCACAGATTTATCCTGCCATTTACCTCATAGTTAGGCAATATTTTAGAATTCACAATGCACTTACACACACACACACACACACACACACACACACACACCAAAGTCAATGGGGGTCACCCAAGGCTAATGTGGAGCATGCAAAGTGAAGAGCACAGGACCCCAAGGAACCCTCCATTATTCCCATGCACTATCTAATTGATTCTTTTAACAACCCCATGAGTTGAGTTTTATCTTTTCTGTTTTTTTTCCAGAGTTGATTGACTAGACAACATAGGCATTTCCCAGCTTCCAGCCTCCAAAGTCCCCTCTATGTAACACGTGGGACCCTTTGTCAAATCCACTTGCATGTGATATATTTATTACACAAGGAGCACGTGCTCCATGAAAACACGTAGAGAAAGTTTGAGCACTGTCCTGAAGCTTTTATTAATGCTAGAATTATGTGATCTCCTACACAGGTTAAAATGAGAAACTTCCCCTTTTGTACAATTTTGAGGCAAGGGTATTTGGGCTGACACTGCAGTTTGCATTGAGAGCCAGGAAAGTTATCAACATGGTAGAAGTCAAGCTACAGAACCCCACACATCAGATAAGACACCAAGGTTTTCATACATGAAAATGGTCTTTTGGTCCATTAAGGTGAAAAAAGTAATAAAATTTCCACACATTACTTCCAGTAAAGTAAGGAGAAAAGGTGGTTAGACAATTATTCCGCAAGGAGAAATATCATAAAATGCAAAGTATGTTGTTATTACTTTTTAGTACCTTTCTTGTAGGAGTTCATGGTAGGAAAGGGAAAATATTTCTATCGAGTCTTAAGAGAAGCTTCCATGTGGGCTGATCCGAAATACACAAGACATAATAGAGGCTTTTGAAAGAAACTTTTGAAAATAATTGTGTTTTTTTTTCTCTTGAAATATTGTTATACTGTGTGATTTAAAAACATTTTAAATCCCCAAATAGAAATCCACTGAAATGTAATAATTTCATTGTAGGATACACTGAAAATAATATTTAACCCAGTGACTGCGCATCACAGTGAGAAAGATTATATGCTAGAATGGCACATGGAGCGCGTTCCATGATCCGCATAGCTGACTGCCACAGAGGGCCTCGGGGACAAGCTCATCACTCTCAATGCCGTTGTAAGTATTCGTATTCAGCTTAACCACGAGATGTGACTCCTACATTTCTATAAAGGAGAAAAGAAACTCATTTTCTAAGTTTGTTTCCACAGCAACAATATTCCTTTTTTTTTTTTAATGTGTCTAAACGTGACCAAGCTTCTATAAGAGGGGGTAAAATAAAATCTTTGCAAAATGTCAGCTAAGACCAACTATGAGTGTGAAAGCCCCAGTGATCATATTCGTTAAACAAGGATTGATTACAAGCCTACCCTAGGCCAGGGAACGTGCTAGGCCCTGGAGATGTAGGGATAAGGGGCTGTCCTCTAGATCGTCATATACTGGTCAGCGAGATAGCCAGGTTAAAGGATGAATATAATGCACTATGATATCATATGTGCTATAATAGAGGTATATTTGACATTTTAATGAGGGAGCAAATAACAGCCTAAAGAATGCATGGTTATTTGACCTAGATTTTGAATAACTGCTGATCTTTTGCCAAATGAGAGAGAGAAACAAACAAAACAAAACAAAACAAAAACCAGAGAGAGACAGAGAGATAGAGAGAGACAGGGAACAATTAAGGCAAAGAGAATTAATTGTATGTATAAAAACATACAAATACAGGTATGAGGGCAATGTCATTGGAAAAGCACTTTGAGATGGCTGGAAGAGATATAGAGCGGAGGGGATGGGGAGCATAACATGGGACTAGAAGTGCAGGCTGAGGCTGTTTGGAAGGACCATATGTGTCTAATTAAAGTGAGAGGATTTGATCTTATAGATGGTGAGGATCCATCAAGCCCACTAAAGCAGAGGCATGACCAGATCTCTGCTATTAGAATAGTCACACGAGCGGCAGAGTAAACAATGGGAATGATTGGAAGAGTTGGGGGAGGATGGAGGTAGAGAGACCTAGTTTATCCGGGTCTCAGTTTATCTGAAGATCTGAGAATTTACCAAGATGTAAAAACATATATAAGGTTGCCTTCTAATAGATTACTCAGCAAAAGTTAGTTCGCTTTCTTCTACCTCCTTTCCCTTCCCCTCCCAGTCTTGTTTAACCCAGGAGTGAGCAGGTAAACTGGAGTTAATCCTCTGCTGGGATTTTTTAGGTGAGGAATTCAGGCATGACAAGAAAAATAACTAGCCCAAGGTTCTGGCCACTAGTAAGTGGGAGGGCTGGAATTTGAATCCAGTCATTCAGAAGGACTCCAGAGGTTGGGTGTGTAACCACCACACTATGCCACTTCTAACTGTTGTAAGGATTAAATGAGAGGATATATGTCTCCTACTGAGATGATGATATACTGGGTTGTCGGAAAAGTCATGACGTATTTTGTCTATGTTTTTCAAAGGTCATTTATTTATATAAAGAACAAAGATCAATCAATGATATATTGCCCGTTTTGTTGGATAACCTTTTGCCATCTTTCAGTGAGCTTCACAATTCCTCGTTCTTCGAAGGACCTGTCTTTATTTGCGAAAAACTAACAAGGTGCTGATTTACAGCCTCATCTGAATTGAATGTTATACCACGCAAGGAATTTTGAAGAGAATGAAACAAGTGGAAGTCTGACGGCGCAAGGTCAGGCGAGTGTGGTGGATGTGGCAACACATCCCATCCAAGCTCTAATGATTTTTGACAGGTGATCAAACTTGTGTGTGGTTTCACAGTGTAGCGATGGAACACAACTCCTTTACAATTAACAAGCTTTGGATGTTTCTGAATGATGGATTCATTCAAACTGTCCAGTTGCCAACAGTACACATTTGAATTGATTGTTTGGTTCCTTGGTAGGAGCTCAAAAAACACGACACCTTTAAAATCCCACCACACTGAGAGCATAACCTTCCTCTGAGGAATGTCTGCTTTCGATGTCGTTTGAGGCGAATCATGACATTGGAACCAAGGTTGATTGTGCACCACATTGTTGTAAACAATCCACTTTTCATCACCAGTTATCAGTCGCTTCAAAAAAGGATCGTTTTCCTCACGTTTAATGAGCATATTGTAGATATTTATACGTGCTGTCAAATGAACTTTTTTGAGTTCATGTGGAACCCAAATATCGAGCTTGCTTACGTATCCCAGCTTCTTCAGGTAGTCATGTATGCTTGAATGATGGATGTTCAATGTTTCTGCAATCTCTCAAGTCATGTAATGTGGGTTTGACTCAATCAATGCCTTTATTTTGTCGTCATCAACCTCGGTGGGCCTCCCTGACCGAGGAGCGTCGTTGAGATCAAAATCACCAGCACGGAATTTTGTGAACCATTGTTGGCACTGATGTTCTTTAGAGCATTGTCACTATAAACTTGATGCAACTTTTCACAAGGCTGACATGCGTTCTTCCCTTTATGGAAGTAAAACAGTAAAATATGGCAAAAATGCACAGCTTGGTCTTCCATCTTCAACTTGTTGTAAAATCTCCAAAACTCAACCAAATCGCTCAATTTTTCTTTTAGAATGAAGCTAGAACTGTCAGCTGTCAAATGACATAGCAATAATATAGGTGCAAATGACACTAGTACTTCCAAAAATGAACTAGTGCCATCTGTCACAAACATGCATCATGACTTCTCCGACAACCCTATAGTTAGCTCTTTGATTGATTCCTCACTCCTTATCTATGAACTTAACCTAGTCACTTGTCATTTTTCATAGTTGCATATTGGTCCTTGGACTCTGGAATGTACCCTTATCTCAAACCTAGAATTGCTCCCTACAGTCTCTGGATTTTCTAATCTCAGACCTAACACATACTCTCCCATGCCATCACATGAAGTACCCCTCCCAGTGAGCCTTTGTGAAATAGCTGAACCTCTTCATACAGCCCTTGATAGTCTTTCCCATTAAGTAAGTACCAAAAGTGGGATGTCACTGAGTTCCCCGTGACCAGATATCTTGTGTATTACAGATACATTGATCAAGGTTGCTGAGATGCACTCTACCTAAGATTGTGCCATCCAAAGCTTTGAGACGCTTGGCCCAGGAAGATCCAGTCCATTGGCTGGCCAGTGACCAATTCAATTATTTCTCTTACTCGCTTAAACTTAAACTAAGAAACTCCCAGAGACTGAATTAGTCTATCTGAGATGCTTAAACTTGGGAATCAGGTGGAGCAAGAGCGTGGGCTCCACTCATGGGGCGTCTCAAGTCAGACTACGCAGGGAAGAGTGAGGGACTACACAGCTTTTAAGCTTGGGTCCTGGCTTTCATTTCTATCGGCCCTCTGGCTACACTTGCTGCCCTTGGGGTCTGAGAGATACCCTCTGTCTCCTTCTAATAAGCTCTCTTTTTTAGGGTTTGTTTCATTTTAAGTGGATTTCTGTTTCTTACAATCAAATATTCCCTGACTCTGCTATGTAATCATGGACAGTGTTCTCATGTATGAGTTTTATGTGAGCTCAATTGTAAAGCCCATCAGAGCCAGATTTAGAAAAAAATATGTTAGGGGTAGTGATCAAATCTCTGCCGAGACTCAACATGGAAAGTAGATTTCTTTGCACATAGCTTGTAATGATGATGTTGTAAAAAAGGTTGTTTCTGTTGCCTCCTACTTTTTTTTTACCCTCCAGGTAGTTCATGCCAAAGGTCTCTGCTAAGCATGTCTTGATTCCTAGTTGGCTTAAAATATTTGGCCAGCCTTCATCTAACCATTTGGCTGACTATGAGAACTAATGGTAATGACTAATTTTATAAGTCCTAGGAATAATGCTACTGGAGGACATAGACGTAAAATAGGAGCCACCAATACATTTTAGGATTCTGATAGTGCATCTGTTTGTAACTGTCGTGAGACTGTGCGCACATGCACACACGCGCACACAAAAACACACATACACACACAACACAACACATAAGGTAACACCTAACTTTTGAAAATGTGTCCTTTTTTATTTTGACAGTGAGCTATGCCAGGTGGTCAATTCGAATGGCCATTAATCAGTGCAATGGGGTGTCAAAGGAGGCAGGAATCATTGGAAAGGTATTGCCTCTTTCAGGTTTTGCAATTTTCCAAATTTATTTTTATCTACAGAGACTCATGAGGCTCCACAGTAACATATGTGTCCTATTTACTCCATCAGAACCAAGGTGGCCTGGCACAGATGCACTGATGAGGGATGAACTAAATCAGGCTGGAGGTGACAGCATTCTGAAAGGTCAAGACAAACTGCAGCAAAAAGTCAACACAAGGACAATGTCTCATCCAAGGGGTGCATATGAGGTAAGGATGCCTAAATATGGTGAAGGCCCTGACGATTGCCAGGTCTTCGGAGATTGGCATCACCAGGGCACAGCTCTGTCCTAGGCAGGCTGGCTAGGTGCTATAAAGGTACAAGGTTGGCAGTGGATGGATATGCATCCTCAACAAGGAGGGGATTTCCATCAAAGAAAATTACCCCATTTTTAAGGAACATAGCTTAGCTAGTCACCCTTGGCTATCTGAACATTACCATTAAACTCTAAAACAGTCATAAAAGGATGTATGAAGATTAATAGATAATATTCTTTAGCACTTTAATTTCGTAGAATTCAAAATATAAGAAAATGCATTTTCTGGCTGCGTGCCAAAGCAGATATAAATAAGTAGCTATTGAGGTTCTAATTTCCTTAGAATTTTAATAAAGCGAAATATTTATGGTTTAAAATTACCTCTGAAATTATGCCACGAAGAATAGTTTATGACTTCAGAGAACAAAAAGAAACTTGCAAATACTTGATGTTGGCAGATCAATTAAGTGGTAATACATGCTACATTATAATTTTAATCACTATGAAATTAAAATATGGTAATGAGTGTTAACATGACTTTATCCTTTTAAACTATGATTTAATTTATGGAACTTTTCTTGACTACTTCCCTATTTCCTTGGTTATTTTTTCTTACTCTGTGTGCTACTTTAGATTATACAGTTTCCAATGCATATTATTCAAGACAGCCACCAATTAAATGAGCTCTTCTTCCCTTATCAATTAAGGATCTTGTAGGCTATTCTTGCTCATTTTAATCTAGCTCTTTCTTCCTCCCTGCATAAAATATATGGAGAATTAGAATAACGCTTTTTTTTAAAGGCCTACTTTTGTTTTTCAAATTGTTGATTTTTTTCTAGTGATACAAAGGCAACCCAAGTGTCATCTCGCCTTCTTCAAGGGCAGCCTCCCTCTAACATAATTGGGGAAAAAGGGGGAGTTCTTTCTTGGCCTCCATGTGGTAGCTCGCTGGGCCTGATGCATCCCTGCTGCCTCTCCCATTTCTGTTGCTGCTCCAGGTCCCTTCCTTGCTCTCTGTGATGCCACCACCCCACACTGACCTCAGTGGATGGATCTGTTGCAAAGACTGTGTTCCCCTTCACTGCTCAAAACTCTCATCCCCAGCACCTCACTTGAAAAGCTCCATACTGGGCTATACAAAAATTATCTCAATAAAGGAGAAGAAAAATGTTTCATAGTATACCAGGAGTGAATCAGATGGTTAAACACTTCACAGAGGATCCTGCTATGTCTCTGCAGGTCATTCCTTTCATCTCGAGGTCAGCACTCCTCTCTGTCCCTTCAGATTACACCTCTCCTTCTTCAACTCCCTATATGTAAGACTGTATCCCTCCCTTACAACATGGGAAACCTTACCCTCTACCCATAGACCCCATTTATTCCACCAAACTAGGCAGTCCCAGGGGCATTTCCCAAGTGCATTTTCTTTTAATCTGATTTATTCAGTCAAAAACATCACGAAGGGGGCAGGGTGGGTTGGGAGTGGGGTGCTGAAGCAACACCCTCTTGGGTGTTTTTGTACTGAAACCAACATAATTTCCTGCCCCTGTATTAAGCAATGCCGGGGCTAAGCATACTCTCCTGTGCCTGTGCTAAACAATGCTGAGAGAGGCCAACATAACTTAGTTGCTTGCTCCAGAAAATAACAACTCCTGCAAGGTGAGGCTCTAGTCAACTAAACACTTATCAAAATTAAGAGCATGTGCATCCACACTCTGCAAAATCCTAACCTCACTGCACTCACGGATCTGAAGCTATCACGCCAAATCCTCACTGGTTCCTTCCCTTGTAAAATCACCCTGTCTAGGACCTTGCTACATGCTTCAGTGGCTTCCTGTCAGCTACACGATAAAGTAGAAAGTTTTATAAAGCAATCTTGATTTATCTATCCAGCTTCATCTCCATCACTACCAACATTGCCCTTTATTCCAGAACCCTGAAGAATTTGCAACCACCCTCAATGTACATATACATACCAAGATGTTTCACATCTCTATGCCTTCATTCATTTTTTCTCATTGTTTCAAATACCCTCCTTCTCTCCCATTGTTGCCTTGGATATGTTCTCCTCAGCTTTTCCTAGCCCAAGGCCTCTCTTCAATGAACCTCGGGCTGTATTAGGAATGCAAAGTCCCTGAGGCGTATCCCCAACATTGCATTGGAATGGTCAGTGTATATGTCCTACTCTCTCAGCAGAGATCCTTGACAACTGAGCTCTGGAACGCCTGCGCCTGGCAGTTCTACTTACACAGGAATGACAGTTGATGTGTGTTGAACAGAACTGAATTGGATTTTGCCATCTCAGTAGCCGTGAGTATTTTTCTTGGTTTATTGTTTGCCTTTTAGTTAGGTTGAATGGGCTTTTGACATAGAGTCGTGTTTAATTTTTATGAAGTCAAATCTATTGATCGTTGTGTGATTTCTTGGACTGGTTTAAAGCTTCAAAAGTGACTGACTGGTTTTTAAGAAACTCTTCATGACTTGGCTGAGCCATGCTGCAACCTCATCCTCCTCACTGGGAATAGGAAAATACAGTAAGGCAGGGGACACAAGGAGACTTCTTATCCATCTATTCTCAGAAACCCATGGCTCTTCTCCTTTTCTTCTCAGTGAGGGATGGTATATAGGTCAAAGGTACAAGTTATGTTTTGTATCTTGGCTTTAAAATTTTTTCATTAATACGCGGAGACAACTATCTTCAAGCTAAGGAATTCCATTTGTCTTGAGGCCCCCAAAGACAGTCTATACCACAATGCTTTCAGATGAAAGAAAAACATTTGCTGTTTTACTCTTTTCTTTATTTTCTAAATAAGTGTAATATAGCATAGCAATTTTCTCTGTGGGCTGTACTTGCCTGGCTCTGTTTCGCTCTTGGCTTTTCTCCATCGGCAACATTGGCTCATCCTCCAGCTCAAATGTCATGGCCTTGAGAAGTGCCTTTTCTGATGAGTTCCTTCTTCTACTAAACCCCTACTGGCCCCCTTGCAGATATCTGCTTGTATATGACACTACCAAAGTGTAAGCAACACAAGGGCATGACGGATGTCTCATTTGTTAATTAATTCATTTACTGTTCAAACATTAAGCATAGCAGGTTCTCTGCTAAGCACAGGAGAAACAAAAGTGAACAAGCGAGGCACCAGCTCTGCCCTCTGGGAAATTGCATTCTCACAGAGAAGGCAGGCATTTAGCTAATTCCACATTTGATCACAATCGTGGAAAATGCTATAAAAAAAACGTTTAGGAGGATAAATGAATATATAACAGGGGTGAATTAAGGGGAGGTCAAGGAAAGCTTGTCTAGAAAGTGATATTTTAGGTTGATATCTGAAGGTTGAGTAGGTGTTCGCTAGGTAATGTGGAGGAGGGGCGAGGCAGGGCATGCCAGGCAAAGGAGTAATGTATGCAAAGTCCCTGAGGCATATCGTCACATGGCTGGCCAGGAACACCACTTTGCATACAGAAGGTACCCAACACACATGTAATACGTAAACAAAATAATAATTTACATTAAATAAATAAAATGGTATTATTGTGTATAATAATACTTCTTTCCAGTATCCTAACATGTTCAAGTCTTCAAAGTGGAAGAAGCATTGAGAGTAAAATTAAGAACTGTCAATTCCCTAGAGAGGCAGAATATGATAATCTTAACCGTATGAGCCTGGAGTCAGACAGGGTTTAAATCTCAGCTCTATCATTTGTACTAAGTGTGTGACCCTGGGCAAGCTACTTAACTTCTCTGTGCCTTGTTTTCTTTATCTGCAAAATGATAATAATAATAATAATAATAATAATAATAATAATAATAATAATAAAACACTACCTGCCTCCTAGGGTTGCTGCAGGGATTAAATGAAATAAAACATGTGAGGAGCTGAGAATACTCAGTAAAGGTCAGTGCTCATCATTTAGTGAAACCAACATATCGTCTGTAAATCTTTTCACCATCACTACCTAAATAAATATTTATTGGAGTTTGAATTAACAGTCCTAACAGTGACCAGGAAAAAGGAAGGTATAATTTTTCTTTTTTGCCTTCCGCCTGAGGAATTTCCCAGGTGAGTATGTCTATAGATAGCATCATTGGCAAAAAAGTAGAGCAATGAAGATTTCCAAGTGATAGAATCATATTTCAGTCTCAGTCATAATTACATACCTTCCTAGTTACTCTCATGAAATTCTAAGCATCATTTCTCCTCTGTTTTCACTTTTAAGTACCTGTAGGTTTTAGAATCCTTTTGGCCATCTTCTACAACTTTTCCAACTGTGGCAGCTTAATTAGGATCCTGACTTCTCTCCTTTCCATCAGCAATTTGCTTAAGTTTTGAAAAACATCATTAAAACAAAGGATGTCTGGAGTCTGCCAGAACATTGGGGTTTTATTTGCTTCTCAGACAAGAGCATGAGGGGGGAAGTGACTTGCAAATGATGAATAGACATAATATTTAGGCTTTTCTAGCTTTGATTTCCAGTTTTATAATTTGCACTTAACTTTGTGAAAGATTAGTTTATGCCTGCAGCTTCCTTTTCCACCTCACATTTTGAAACTAGATTGACCAGCCCATCAGCTTTTCAGCTCTCCCAACAGATTTAGGAGGCAAATTGCAAAGAAACATTCGAGAGGCAGCCTGACCGGAATACAACAGTGACCATTAATTAATTTTCTCCCATCTGACCTTGAACAGTGACAGGCACTTTGTCTATTCCTCCCCCCAGGTCAGCCCTGGTGAGGAGGTATGTGGTGCGCGTGGCTGAGGCTGCCTGAATCAGTGCAGGGGCAGAGTGGGAAATCTGGTAAGATCACCAAACTCACTCGTGTTGTTTCTGATTTGGAGCCCTCATCCTCCTAGCTGTAGATAACAATGGGTCTATGTGTTTTATCTTTATAGATTTGCCTAGTCCAGCCATTTTGTATAAATGGAATCATACAATATGTGGTCTTTTGTGACGGGCTTCTTTCACTGAGCATAATGTTTTCAGGGTTCATCCATGTTGCAGCATGTATCAGTATTCCTTTCCTTTTTATGGCTGAATAATATTCCATTGTCTGGATCTGTCACATTTTGTTTATCCCTTCATCCATTGGCGGGGAGTTGGGGTGTTTTCACCTTTTGGCTCTTATGAATCATGCTGCTATGAACGGTCATGTACAAGTTTTTGTGTGGATATATGTTTTCCTTTCTCTTGGGTACATACCTAGGAGTTGAATTGCTGGGTCAAGTTTTTTTTTATGTTTTAACTCAAATACAAACATTATACTAAATTAAACTAAATGACAGCATTTAGTAAATAATAAAGCACTTATAAAAATAAGGCTTAATTATAACTGTCTTCTAGAATATTTAATCTCTTAATTTATTCAAGTAATGTTGAATCGGTTTCCATTATGTACTTTGCACTGTGCTATGTACTGAGGATAAAGATTCAAGGAGGACTAAGACAAGGCCCCGAACTTAGAGGGATGTATGGTTTATAAAAGTAATGAACATGTACTGCATCCTTATTCTGTGCCAAGGCTGATGCTATATGTTTTATACATGCTAAATCCTTGACTAATACTGTCACCCTATGAGGTACGTACTATTATTATCCTCATTTTACAGAGAATTTAAGTAACCTGCCCAAAGTCATGGAGTTGGTAAGTGGCTGAGCTGGGTGGCATTTGTCACTTTATCACTCTCACAGGCTGCTTCTCCAGTAACAGAATAGCGTAAGACTTAAGAGTGTGTCATCTGGGGCCGGCTAAGTGGCGCATTGGTTAAGAGCTGGCTTGGGATGCCAGCTCTGAGCATCAGGGCCCCGGTTTGGATACCACATGAGGGCCAGTGACACTGCGCCCTCTACAGCTAAGATGGTGAACAACAGCTCGACCTGGAGCTGGGCTGCCGTGAGTCGCCGGCAACGGCATAGGCTGCAGCTCCTGCTGCAGTGGGCTGTCATAAAGCTACCGTGAGTGGCTGGCAGCCGGCGTGAGTTGCCAAGAGCCACTGTGAGAGGCCGTCCAGTGGCCGGTGACGGATCTGCCGCACCTGGGAAGAGCGCAATGAT
>NW_017731538.1:2027475-2035689 GCF_001890085.2 Hipposideros armiger
GTCCTCCACAACTAGACTGAAGAACAAAAGGACAGCAACTTGTCTGTTCCCCTCCCCCAATTCCCCAATTTAAAAAAAAAAAAAAAAAAGAGAGTATGTCATCTGAAATGAGACATCCTGGGTTTGAATGCTGCCTCCTGCACTCACTGCATGATTTTGGGCAAAAGAACCACACTTCCTAAGCCTCCAATGCCTAATCTGTAAAGAGGGGCTCATCCAAGTACCTACTTCATAGAGTGGCTGTAAGCATTAAATAAAATATACATATATCAGGTGCTTGACAGGTAGTTAGTGCTCAATAAATATTAGCTGTTGCTCTTATCCATTATAAACTCTACAAGCAAAACATGACAAGGGCATGTGATATATAAGAGCTGTCAAGTGCTAACGATATATCTCTGTTGGAAAGGGGAAAAGTCAGGCTAAACTGCAGAGAAGCTAAGCCTGTTTTCTCCTTTTACCTGAATTCTATTCATTGATGTTAACTGACATCTTAAAAGCTGACTTCTGCTTATCTCTTCTCCTTCCATCTTCACCACTGTTGGGGAGCTTAATGCAGGATGGCGATTTGTATTCCATAAGTATCTTTTGTCTCATTAAGAAAGAGACTCATCCAGGATTGTTTTGGGGATGGGTTTAGAACCTGACACCCAGGAGATGGGGGTAGCAGCAAAGGATTCAACCCAGGCATTCAAGGAGTTATCAGCCAGGCAAGATGCATTCCTCTGCAGGCTCCTGCTGGGAGGGGGAAAAGGCAAAAAATGATTATGCAATGCACAATCTGATAGAAATGTGTGATGCATTTAAACATAGATGTAGTCTGTCTTCAGTCACTTGGGGGAGTTGCCATTGTGTTTGGGTTAGCCTGACATGGAGTCGGGAAGGACAAGGGTGCAGTGTGACTTGTCTCCCACGGCAACGGGTTACCGAGCAGCGGGAGGCAGCAGCGCTGGGAAAGCATTCAGGGGAATGGACCGCAGGGAGCACTTCTTTGCATGTATATCCGGCCCAGATTCAGCTCATGGTGTCAGAGTGTATAGGCGGTCATCAGCATTCCTGGCTGTTCTTCAGGACAAAGTTGCTCCAGAGTGAAGAAGAATCAAGATTAGCTTCTTGGCACTTGTTACAGGAAAGTCAGACACCCAGGCAACTCAAGTATGGAGAAGAAGGCAAAGTCTGAACTGAATGTGTGTCTATGGATGCACACATGCAAATACACAGCATGGTGACTGTCCTGAAGGTCCGTCAGATTCACATAGTTGGTGCTTCCTGTCTATCCCCTCTCCGTACTATCCCGGAAGAACTTCTCAGAGATCTCTATGTATCGTAACTACTTGCTTACATCTGTCTGTACCCACCAGCTTGTGGATTTGCGGTGTAACAGGAACCATGTGTTATTCTCTTAGGATTCCCAAAGTGTCATAGCAGAGAATCCAGACCATAGTACATGCTAGAAAAAAAAAGAAAAAAAAAATTCTAACTGAAGGGAATGTTAGGGGTGTATGTAACCTTTGAGCTGGAATTCCATTTAACTTAATTATCGCATCAAGCCTGTGTGGTGGGTTTTATTATACCTATTTTAACAGATGGGGAAACTGAAGTTCAAAAAGGTTAAGCAACCTGCCCAAGGTCATACGGTTGGCGGAGCTGGAATTGAAATTCAAGTTGAACATTTGATGGGTGATTAAGACTTACATAAAAATCAATCAACCTATCATCAAATTAAGACACTAACTAGGATGACTGAAAGAAAATGCCTGAAACTTCCAGGAAGTTCAGCAGCATCAAAGAGTTTACATTAATTGCCTTCAGGCCCATGGCACTGAGCTTAGTGCTGTAAAAGGTAATCCACACAGATGGCATGGCTCTCAAGTGGGTTTTAAAAATAAAAGCCTATATGTAAAATATAATTAGGTATAAGAGGAAGATTAACACCACGGTGAACTTGAACCAATCTGAATATGGACCAGATGGATAAGAGCTTCCTAAGAACAAGGACTGAGTCTTTGTAATCACTGTCGGCCCAGTGCCCTCCAGAGGCCAGGCACAAAGCTGATACCCAGTAAGTGCTGCTGAGATGAGTTCCATTTTAAGTATAAAGGCTATGTCACCATTGAAGTACAAAATGTCAGTCTATAGGATTGGAGACAAAGTGAACACATCCTTCCCAGCTGGCTTCTCACTTCCACATCAGGCTCCCTTCTGTAGGACTTATAGGGTATTCACTTCATGGGGCTTGAGGTGAAACCCATGGACAAGTCATCTTAATGGATGTATTCTTGGGGTTAGCATTGTAGCTCTGGGTACAGGTACAGGATGTGGGGCACCCAAGGGCCAGAGAGGTTAACGAGTAATTTATCACAGCATGAAGACCATCTCTTCCCCTCTACCTTGGAAGCAGTCTGGGGGTGCAGAGAAAGCAACAGAGAGGTGGGCAGAAAATAGGGATGGAGGCAGATGCTGTTAGCAGAGCCTGGGGGGCACCTCAGAGTCTAAGGAGTAGCAATGGGAAGTCGTATGAGGCTGCAGCCAGGCCAAGAGCTGCTGCAGATGGGGCTGGTTGTGGGTACAAGGTGGGAGCACACATGTCAGAGGGGAGTCTGGGCCCAGCTGTGCAGGAGAGAACTGCTATAGAGGTGGGTCAGTGGGCTGGGAATGGCATCCACATTTAGCTAGGTGTACCATGTGCTTGGGGGTGGGCACTGAAGGCAGTGTGCTAAGGAGTTTGGGAGAGGACTATGGGACTAGACACAAGAGCAAGCTCCAAGATTTCAGTCTCAAGAGGAAGACAGACAGACATAGCCCATAGTCATTTTACGTCACAAGTGGGAAAAATTAAAATGAAATAAAGCATTACAATGAGCTTTTAAAAGGTAGATGAAGTTTACTGAAAGCTAGTATGTGCCAATAGTTGAAGAGTTTTGGGTTCAGCTTCTCTGTCAACGCTTACAAGGCATGTGACCTAGCCTAAGTCATGGAGCCCTATCTAAGCTCAAGTTGCCTCATCTATGAAATGGGTATGACACCTACCTCACCAGGTTTTGTATTGATTAAAATGAAATCTATGCAAAGTGTTTAGCACATAGCCTGGCATAGTAACACTCACTGATATTAGTTGCTTTTACAGCTACTACTACTTCAGCTCTTACTTGCCAGGCACCGTGCTAAGAGCTTTTTTCTATGTTATTTCATTGTGACATCATACATTCTGATAGCCAGTTATTTTTATCCTGACTATGTACTAAATGAGAAAATTGAATCTCTAGGTGTTTAACTCACATAGGTAGTACATAGCAGATCTAGGATTCCTCTCCAGGCGCGTCCAACTGTACACACTCTATTCACTATCCTGCTATTCACTATCAATAGGTACCCATGGGAACTGTCTGGATTGGTGCTTGGATAATAATAATTATAACAAGAACAATTATAAATATGTTACTATTCTATATTATACATTTATAATTATTATTATATTTATAGCAATTACTCTTATGTATCTATAATAATGATTATTATTATAGTAATTGTTTGTCAGGCACTAAACTAGGTACTTTTCATACATTAGCTCATTTAATCTGTATAATAATTCTATGAGTCAGGAACTATTCATATCTCCATTTTACAGATGAAATGAAGTGACCTGCCCAGGATTACATATCTATTAAGTGGAAGAGTTGTGTTTTAAACGGGAGTAGGGGGTGAAGTGGCGGGGCTTGACTCTAGATTCTGTGTATTTTGTACTGCTCCAACTTACTTCACATTAGTAGAGGAGTTTTTCTATCTCTTTCATTTTTTCCTTTTTCTTCATCCTTACCTTTCTTTTTCTCCTTTCTCATTGGTGTTTCAAAGGCACTTCTTCCTCATTTTCATAATCAGATAGGTTATAGAGTCACCCAAAAGGGAACACAAATCTGGGGGAAAAAAGCATTTCACCTCACTAACAAGCAAAGAAATGCAAATTATAATGAAAATGGCATTAACTTAGGCAAAAATTTTTAGATGAGGAAACCCAAGTCCCCAGGGAAGCAGGTTCCACTTCCAGTGACACTATCAGTTGGCACCACCCTTTTGGCAGGAATTTCATCAGGTAGTAATAGCCCAAAAGGGCAACTCCATTAACAGTCATTTACTCATTTAACACACAGTGATAGAGTGGCTTGGGAATTTATCAGAACAGCATGATGGAAATTACTTTCTTCCCATGGGAGTTCCACTTAAGAAGGTGTTGCATTGTTGCTATTTATTTATTCTTCCCACATCCAGCTGTCAGTTCCAGTATCTCTCCCCTGAGGCTAGCTGGGAGGAGCCTGCTCTGCTTCAGGCTTGCATGCATCACCCCCTCCCCCTGACACTGTGTCTACAGAGGGGACCTAGGTGGAACCACTGGCTCATTTGCCCACCAAGGATGCTATTTAGGTGAAAAGTAGTCCCTTCCCGATGTGGGAAGGCAGCATAAGGAAACTCCAGCTTCCTCATGTTTTAAAAATTGAACTATAAATTTAAAAAATTATTTTTTTAACTTTACTGAGATATAATTGACATATAACATTGTATAAATTTAAGGTGCACAACATGTTGATTTGATATACTTATATACATATTGCAAAGTGATTACCACTGGCTTCTTTATTAAGACCTCCTAGATCTCTGAGGTTGAACAGCCTGACTTTGTCATAATGACTCACATCCTCTCATTGCCTCTTGCTGACCTGCCGCCCCATCTCTCCTGCCTTGGGGACACTGGTTTCTCCTTAACATACTACTCCATTCCGAGTGTCAGTTCTGGAGAAAGGGCACAGCAGTCTGACAGCCATTTAGTTCCAATGACTCTTCATAACCCCATCCTGGTTCCCACCATCTTCCCAGCAGCCTGGAGGTCCTGAGCAAATCTGTGGTCATGACCTTTCCCGGTAGCCTCTCTGGGCTTGGTCAGCTCCACTCTTGATGCCCGCCAGATCTTGCGCAGCACACTTTTGTATCTGAGGACTACTAGCTCTGACTGGGACTGGGGCAGGGGGTGTGAAGAGGGTCAGGGAACATGGCACTAAGCCTTCTACTGCACCCTCCATTGCCTGCTATTGATTTTCTCCAGCCCTTGCTCTCCCCTGGCCCCATAAAGAAGCCAAAGTAGTAAAGCTGCCAGGACATTTTGTAAAAGAAGTATGTGCATAATGGAAATGGTGTTCGTGCCTCTTAAACAGAGAGGGACAGAGTGGGTGGCTCTGTGGGGGCCTCTGGTGCTACTGTAGGCTCTGAGTGGAGGGTGGGTTTGGAGAGAGGTCCACACTGTCAAGGGTCCGGCTGCTGATGCTTCTGGAGATGAGGGGAACAGTGGGCTCATCCCGGCCCCCAGTGAGAAGCCCAGCCCACCTGCAGCTGTTGTGCTGCTCGCTCCCCAAGGTGAGGCTGAACATTTACTTACATGGCCGAGAGTCCCACAGATCAATGTAACCCAGTCTCTGTCCCTCCTGGGATTGCAATTCTGCAATATTGTGATTTATAAGAAATATCTATTTGGTCATTAAGATGACCAAAATATATTTCTCATGTGTATTTGGTCTTTGTCCATAGTTCTTGGCTCACAGCTCCCAAAATCCTTGGAATTTCCTAAATGTTGAGAGTGGTAAAGGTGTCTTTTGTTATGTTAAGGAGGTGATTTTAGGAAAGTACCTAAGGATGGGGGCTGGTTGCCAGTGGAGCCAACCAAGTGATTACAGAAGGTTGGAACTTTCAGTTCCCTAACCTCCAGGGAGGGGAGAAGAACCAGAGATTGAGTTCAATCACCAATAGCCAAGGATATAATCAATCATGCTTAAGTCATGAAGCCTCCATAAAAACACAAAAGGACTGGATTCGGAGAGCTTCTGGGGTGGTGAATACATGGAGATGCTGGGACTAGCACATCTGGAGAGAGCATGGCAGACCTGTGCCCTTTCCTACACACTGTATCCTATATATCTCTTCCATCTGGCTGTTCCTGAGTTACATCCTTTTTTATCATGAACTGGTGATCTAGTAAGTAAAATGTTTCTCTGAGTTCTGTGAGCTGTTCTAACAAATTAATTGAACCCATGGAGAGGTTTGTGGAAACCTCTGATTTATAGTCAGTTGGTTAGAAACACAGGTAACAATCTGGGCTTGCAACTGGTGTGTGTGTGGGGTATGTGTGTGCAGAGTCTGGTAGGACTAAAACCTTAACCTGTGAAATCTGATGCTGATACCATGCTAATGTCCAGCTGCCTGCTGCTTGAAAAAGTTAAAAATCCAGAGACATGGTTGGTGGAAGGAAAAGCAGGTTTATTCAAGATGCCGGCATTCTGGGAGGATGGCGGACTCCTGTCCAAAGGCCACCTCCCTGTTCCTAGACCGATCAGGAGGTTTTACAGGTACGCAAGAAGAGCAAAGGAAAGGAGGAGTCAGTTAGGCAGGTCCCAGGGCTGACATCCTTCCTGGGGTCTGATCTGTTTTAGGATAATATCTCCGGACCCTGGACTCTGACTGGCCATTGCAGCCTAGGGCTTTATGTGCGTTCTGGTGTCTGGGTCCCTGAGGATTAAGAAATTGCCCTTTCCAGGTTAAGATTTTCTTAATTAAATGGATTAACAAGGTATGTGTAGCCTTGAGAAAGGGAACAAAACAGAGTTCTTCAGTTAATCAGTGAGGGGAGAAACAAAGGGGAAATAGCTGAATATCAGGGCGGATCTAACTGCCAACTAACTAGGTTATGCGGTGAAATCAAACTGCAAACTAGCTAAATCTGATTATGTTATTGATTTACCGAATTTCACCCTTACAAGTACTATCCCTGGGTAGATAGTATCAGAATTGAGTTGAATTTTTGTGCACCGGCAGGGTGTTTGTTGGTGTGGGAGGCACCCCCCTCCCCACCACTGCCACAATGAAAATTGAGTCTCAGAACACCAATTCACTTACATCCCAGTCCAGAAAAGAGAGAAGGCTCAGAGAACTGGAGATATTTATAACCTACAGAATCTTATGTCATGAAAAACACTACTGTCCACCTGTACCAGTTGCAGGATGTCGTAAAGGTGCTTTGTTGGCTCTGTCAGAGCACCCATGTCTGCCCCGTACTGGCTCCGTAGCTTCAGGTGGGGTACGTGAGCATTCTGAGCCTAACTTTCTTAGTCCTGCAAAATGGGGATACGAATGCCTACTTGCAAGGCTATTGTAACCATAACATTGAATCTTATAAAAGAATGTAGTCTAATGTCTTGCACATATGTTCAATGATGCTTCCTTCGCCTCTTCTGCAATCATTGGCCGGAGCCTTTAACCCAATTGCTGCATGGCCTTTTATGTTTAAACAAGGGCTTATGGATCTATTCTTGATGTCTTCCTGGTTTAACAAAGCCCCTCTAGTGGCTAAAAAAGCATCCTTGTACCTGAACATAAGTCAGAACACCATAGCTATTAAATCAGAAGGCGACAGCCATTAGTAACGATGACCTCAGATAAGTGATGTCATTTAGTTTTTCATCTTTACAACAATGTAGTGTTTACAAAAGTGCTTAGCATAGTGCCTGGCCTAAAAGAAGCACACATATGGGTTTGCTAGGCAGAATTCTTAGGGTGGCCCCCAAGATTCCAATTCTGTGGTTTGCATGTGCTGTGTAATCTCCCCCACCAGGGTGGGTGGGGTTTGTGAATAAGATGGATTTCACTCTGGTAAATTATATGGCAAAAGTAAAGGGATTTTGCAGATTTAACTAAGGTTCCAAATTAGTTGATTTTGAGTTAATCATAAGACACATTATCCAGGGTGGGTCTGCCTCAATTAAGTGAAAGCTCTTAAAAGAGAGACTGGGCTCTTACTGAGAGGAGAGTTTCCTGCTGGAATTTCATAGAGCTCTGCTGGGTGGAGGAAGTGCAGGCTTGATTCTGGACCTTGTGGTTGGAAACAGGAAGTATAAACATTTCCCCCCCCCTGCATTCCCAAGAGTGGACCTTCCCCTGCCGAAACTCAACCTTTCTCACTCCTTGTCTCAGGTGGAATAAGCCCCAGAAGGGGAGAAAACAGAAGCTTCTCTGCTCTTGGTTTTCAGAAATCCAGTCTTCAGGGGTGACAAGGGGGACTCTGGGCTTTGCACAGTACGTGGGGAGACAACCAGGTGAGTAAGAACCAGGCTGCCCTCTCCTCTGATTAGAGAGAGCCCTGGGATTGGGAAAGGGGACGTAAGCAGGGGGAGGATA
>NW_017731538.1:2036679-2038714 GCF_001890085.2 Hipposideros armiger
GGGACACACAGGGAAAATACCTCCGAGACATGTGACTCTGAGCTCCAATCAAGAGAGTTCAATACAAATGAATTAGCCAATGACCCACCATAACTGTGAGTTTTGAGCCAGGAACCTATATGAATATTTCCACTCTGACCCTGTGAATTGAGATTTATTACAGGTGAGATAACTCAAGCCGGAAAATTGTGTTAAAGCTGCTGGTTTTCCATTGAGTCCAATTTGTGTTTTAATAATGTGCCCGAACTCTTAAGTACACTGTAGCACTTACTTTGAGGGTGGAACCCAGCAAGCACGATAGTTAAGTCCCCTTTCCTTTCTTGTTCTCTTTAAGGCCCCGTCCCAAACCTGCAGCCTACCTACCACAGGCCCCTTCATCCTCCAAAACAAACAGAAGAGTTAGAGGGAAGAAAGATTGAGGGGGGCCTTTGTAACACCCCTGGGTGAGAGTTGAAAATCACCATGGAGCTCAGTGGTCTCATAAGAGACAAAGGCATTCAATTCCCCTCTGTTTGGACAGCTGAGGCTGGCCCCCTTCTCTCCCCAGCATACACGCCAGGAGACCCAGGCTGAATCCTAATTCTAGGCAGTAAGAGGGAACCTCTCAGGGCAGATTTTCAACAGCAAATAGGTGAACACTCTATGACCCAATACTGTCTCCCAGAAATGCTTCAGAACATTTTTTTGCTCTATTTTCTATCACTCCTGATTTTTGTTTTCCCCTTCATCATACTCAGAAAGCAGAGTGATATAAAAGCTGACTATATGCTGAGGAGGAGGGGGAGGAAAAGTCTTTAATTTAAATCATTAAAAGAAATCATTTAATTCACAGAGTTTTAGTTTGGGAGATTCTCGTGGGCCTTGTTAGCCATAAAAAAGGTAGATCTCTGTCAAGAGGCCCTTTCTCCAGGGCAGTTCTGACCCAGCCTACTTGCCTGTAGAAGGTGCTATAGCGTCTAAGGCGTCTGGAGGCCGAGTCAGCATGTGGTATCCTCTGCAGCTATGCTTCTTCTAGAAATGCTGTATCGTCTGCCCTCTCCGAAACCCAGAGGAGAGGTTTCCTGTGCAGAATGTCATGGAGAGCCCTCGCTTTCTGACTCAGGGAGATCACCGTGGGCCTGAGCTCCCTCTCCTGTGAAACACAGATAATATCGCATGCCGTACTGTGTAGTTGTGAGGATGGCACGGAATGGCATGTCTTCTGCACATGTTGGGTGCTCCTCGCACTTGGCATTCACAATAGGTGATCAGTGAGCATCAATTTCTCCTAATCTTGCCACATGTACATTTATTGGAGTGGCAAATGACCAACAGGTTATCATTTTTTATGTTGTCCTAAAAGACAGAAACTCTTTATTTTGTTGACAGAGGCAGGAGCCACTTGTTCTGCATTAAAAAAAAAAAAAAAGTCTTTTCAAAGGCTCCTTTGTTAAATTAGAAAATCCAACCAACCCCTCTGGAGTGGACTCAGTTGATTGCCTACCCAGCATCCTTTCTCTTCCACCGGCTACCTCCTTTTTATTTCCTGGCCATGTGCTTTAAGGAAAGTAGTCCCTCCCTTCCCCCAAGCAGCAGGGAGAAATTTTGATTGGTCTAAGCCAGGGTTTCTCAATCTCAGAGCTACTGATACTTTGATTCAGAGTAGAGGCTGTCCTCTACTCTGTAGGTGGTTTAGCAGCATTCCTGGCCTCTGCCTACTAGATGCCATTAGCAGTCCCCCACCCCCCTCCAGTCATGACAATCAAATATGTCTCAAGACATTGCCAATGTCCCCTGGTGAGAAGGGACAAAATCAGACCCTATGGAGAACCACCAGTCCAAGTTAATCATAGAGGTCCATTACCCCTGCCAGTGATGAATTTAGACATTGGTATGTGATGCATTTCTGGCTAATAGAGCTGAGGTGAAGTTTTACTGAGGCTTTTTCTTTCTTTTTTTAAATTATTAGTTTCAGGTGTACAGAACAATGCAATAGTTATCCTTTTCACCCCTCACAAAGTAACAACTCCCCTGCTGAGGCTTCTTAAAAAGGTTT